>NC_134831.1:124509261-124566846 GCF_004210375.1 Tachypleus tridentatus
TTTCCAACGAATAGTGGGATTGACCGTCACTATATAACGCCCTTACGGCTTCTAGTAAATATTGTGTATTATTGTTTGCGTAACCTCGTGCACAAACACAGGTGGACGAATTGAACGTGAATGATCAAAGTGCGGCTTCAGTTTTCGACTTTTTGTTTTATCAATTTCATTTTTTTAACATTATATTCAATATTCTAAACGATTTCCAAGCACAAGACGTCCTTTTTGTTCAATATTTAAAAAAAAATGTATGTCCCGTTCGTCTTTCATTACTAATGGCATTTGTAATAAAACAGGATTAGTTCTTAAACTTTTCGTTTTTCAACAACACTTGTCTTAACTTGACGAAAATCCTATTCAAAGTTAAAAAACCCGTCTTACTTCATATTCTCCCTACTGTTAACGAAAGTAAAATTAGAGACATAATAAACCACATTTTAAGTTTATTTTTCCTAGCCTCTACTATAAATATAGAAGTAATATTGAAAAAAATTGGTTTTGTAAATGGATCCAATAATAATAATCTAAACAAAGATTTAGATCAGCCTTACTGTTTTAATAAAAAAATCTTAATAAGAACTATTTATGTGACATTTTATGAATGAATTTCAGGTTGAGTTGGTATCATTAAAAAACCTATCACTTTTAAGTGCATTTAGGGTTAACGTTTATCTGGATGTTAGCCTTTCACACCACCTTATATTTAATAACCTGGTGTTTAATTTAGAAAATTAAATATTTGAAGCACCAAAATGTTTGTATATATATACATATATATATATAATTTTAAATTAAGTTTGTTAATTTTCCAGCTTACTCTAAGATCTAAACTTTTTATGGGAAATACAGACAAAAAACAATACGAATGGTAAAAGTACATGTTTCAACTTCTCACATTGTGTACGTTCTGGGATTTATTGATTGATATTTTTCAAAAAATGAACACAGCAGAAAAGATTGTTTTATATCTGACTACCCTTGATAATGTTTTTGACATGTAGAAGGTTTAAGATAGACGACCCTTATACAAAAATAACGTTTTTTTTCTCATAAAACCTATTTTTTTATTTTTCTGTACAGGATAGAATTCGTCGTTTTTACCTGAAATGTTTCGAGTTTTTGTTTTTCTATCTTCAAAGAAAAATCAATTTCGCTATATAATATTTCGTATGTGTGTGTGTGTTGTTTTTTCAGATGATTTGTGTGAAGTTTACGATCTCATAAACTAATTTAGTACACTAATTTAGTTAATTGAAATTAAAAGAAACTTCTGATTGTTCATTTATTATTTTTTTCTCAAATAAATTATGATAATGAATTATTATTAAAAAAGCTAAAGAAACCTCTAATTATTCGTTTATTATTTTTTTCAAATAAATTATGATAATGAATTAATATTATTAAAAGAAGCTAGCTTTTGAGAAAAGATGTAAAGTACAGTTTAAAATTAGACTTAATATTTTGGTCTCGTCTCAAAAGATTCAAAGTTTTGTAGGTGATCCTGTGCGCTAACTTCATAACCAGAATTAAAATTAATCATGTTAGTTTTAAAACTATATCATAAAAATACTTTAAAATACACGTGTTTATAATGAGTAACTTTAAATAAAACATATATTGCATATTTTTTCTGTGATTATTAGAAATTTTATTTTAACTAAACTAAGTTATTTTTGAGCTGATGTGTAAATATTTCTTACTTATTCAGGCGAACCTACGGTCGTACGCTTTCATGTTTGGGTTTTAAATTTAGATTCGATCGACGAAGGCTCTATGGTAAGTTTTATATTATAATTCGAATGTAGTAAAACGTGTTAAGTACTAATAGTGTGGAAACTGGTTAAGAAGAGTAAAATAATATATTGATAAAAAGCCAATTTAAACAAAACACTACCGCTTTCTAAATAGTTCTCAAATATTGTGGGAAAATTAAACCTACTTAAAAGAACTTGGTATTCCAAACATGATCTAAGTTTTGTTACTTTATTCGGTTAAGTTTGAAAATGTTAACTTTTTTCTTTTGTAAGTGCTGGAGATATTTGAGCTCTATGTCACTTTAGTAAGATTAACTAGAAAATATCACAGTCGTAAAAAACGCGTTAAATATTTTCGTAAAAGTGTCTGTTTAAAATATTTTATGGGTTTCTAATTTTTGCGATGTCTTCTCTCTAGATATATATACATCAATCCGTTGTAATAAAATAAGGAAATAATTATACTTGCAAAACAAACGACACATTATTGAATGACCTTTATTTCTAACCTATTTAAAGAATGTGTCATATAGAACTACTTACATAAATGTACAAACTCATTCATATAGAACTACTTACATAAATGTACAAACTCATTCATATAGAACCACTTACATAAATGTACAAACTCATTCATATAAAACCACTTACATAAATGTACAAACTCATTCATATAGAACCACTTACATAAATGTACAAACTCATTCATACAGAACCACCTACATAAATGTACAAACTCATTCATACAGAACCACCTACATAAATGTACAAACTCATTCATATAGAACCACTTACATAAATGTACAAACTCATTCATACAGAACCACCTACATAAATGTACAAACTCTTTCATATAGAACCGCTTACATAAATGTACAAACTCATTCATATAAAACCGCTTACATAATGTACAAACTCATTCATATAGAACTGCTTACATAAATGTACAAACTCATTCATACAGAACCACCTAAATAAATGTACAAACTCATTCATACAGAACCACCTAAATAAATGTACAAACTCATCATATAGAACCACCTAAATAAATGTACAAACTCATTCATATAGAACCACCTACATAAATGTACAAACTCATTCATATAGAACCGCTTACATAAATGTACAAACTCATTCATATAAAACCGCTTACATAAATGTACAAACTCATTCATATAGAACCGCTTACATAAATGTACAAACTCATTCATACAGAACCACCTACATAAATGTACAAACTCATTCATACAGAACCACCTAAATAAATGTACAAACTCATTCATACAGAACCACCTAAATAAATGTACAAACTCATTCATACAGAACCACCTACATAAATGTACAAACTCATTCATATAGAACCGCTTACATAAATGTACAAACTCATTCATATAAAACCGCTTACATAAATGTACAAACTCATTCATATAGAACCGCTTACATAAATGTACAAACTCATTCATACAGAACCACCTAAATAAATGTACAAACTCATTCATACAGAACCACCTAAATAAATGTACAAACTCATTCATACAGAACCACCTACATAAATGTACAAACTCATTCATATAGAACCGCTTACATAAATGTACAAACTCATTCATATAGAACCGCTTACATAAATGTACAAACTCATTCATATAGAACCGCTTACATAAATGTACAAACTCATTCATATAGAACCGCTTACATAAATGTACAAACTCATTCATATAGAACCGCTTACATAAATGTACAAACTCATTCATATAGAACCGCTTACATAAATGTACAAACTCATTCATATAGAACCGCTTACATAAATGTGCAAACTCATTCATATAGAACCACCTACATAAATGTACAAACTTGTTCATATAGGATCATTTACATAAATGTAAAAACTCATTCATATAGAACCACCTACATAAATGTACAAACTTGTTCATATAGGATCATTTACATAAATGTAAAAACTCATACGATACATAATAATAGAGTATTCGAAGCCAATCAAATGTAGAACAGTCGTTTATTTGTTTGTGAGAGATGTCCACGTGTCTCAATTAGCTCTCCAACAGCACAGCGGAACGTCTGCGAATATACGCTGTTAGAAACTGGGTTTCGATACACGTAGTGAGCAGAGCACAGATAGTCATTTGCTCAGCTTTCTGCTTAGTAACAAACGAGAACATCTGTAATTACTCAGAGCGGACTAGAGGATTTATGGTCTAATCGTTGAGTGACATAACATATATTTCTTTATCCTTCATTGTTTCCAATAGCAAAGAGACAGGTAGAAAAACAACTAGTTATCCGTGCGGGTACTGATAGATAAACAGATGGAAAATACACAGAGCTTCGTGTAAAGAATGTTGGACTTTTATTTAGCAGAGGAAAGTGAGGGGAAGAGATATATGTTTGATCCTTTTAAAGTGCGATTGAATTAGTTGACAGAAGGACAGATAAGTGAACTAATATGTGTGTTTCGTGACAGAATCGATAATTAGGAATACGAAAATATACAGGGAAAAATCGATCGATCATGTGTAGATACTGATCAGTTGATTTATTTATCTATTGATTGAGTATAACTTTACATAAGCAGAAGGATAGCTAGTACGTGAGTTCGATTAATACCTAGAAAATGTTTGGTAAATGAATCACTCATTAGGTTCATAAAGGTCAGTGCAAATCTTTAGTGATTAATAGGAAAAAGTGATTTATTGGATGGCTTTATTTAAATATTGGCCCAATAAATTGATTTAGTGATTCCAGATAAGTTGTAAAATTCTAAAAAATAGCAATAAACAGACAAACACCTTAATGTTTAAAAACATACACAAACACCTTAATGTTTAAATAACATACAAAAAACCTTAATGTACAAATAACATACACAAACACCTTAGTGTTTAAATATCATACACAAACACCTTAATGTACAAATAACATACACAAGCACCTCAATGTATAAATAACATAACAAGCACTTTAATGTTTAAATAACATACACAAGCACCTCAATGTATAAATAATATACACAAACACCTTAATGTTTAAATAACATACACAAACACCTTAATGTTTAAATAACATACAAAAACACCTTAATGTACAAATAACATACACAAAAACACCTTAATGTTTAAATAACATACACAAGCACCTTAATGTTTAAATAACATACATACAAAATTTCTTAGAAAATGTAAAAATTAAAACGGAAGTGTTTCGTTGCTTTATTATTACAGAATACAGAACAACAATCGTTAAATTATTAATTGAAGATATCTCACCAGGATATATATATATAGAAGGCACTAAAACGCCATAGAAAATAATCTACACAATTGTAGAACAATAACTTAACATTTCGTTCTGCAGTTTGTTTTTCAAAACGTGAAAAATACCGGAAAAAAAACGAGTAATTTTGGAAAAATACAACTAATATCTGGCTTGGGTCCCGAAAATTGAATTTTTATAACGTTTTGCTCGCAAACCTTTTGTTACAAGAATGCTTTTCATCTCGAGCAAAGAATCTTAAAATTGCAGCGCAAAGCGTAAGGATAAGGGATAACGATGTGAACCGTAGCATGCTTTAACAATGACGGTCTCGTGACGTGAATGGCACCATGTTCCACACTCTATTAATCAAATTATTTAACTGAAAATACTCTTGAATCAAATGTATATTGCGCTCTTTGAACTAGAAACGAAAGTATATAAATTTCAATTGAATGATGAAAATATAATGAAATTCCGAAAAAAAAGATTAAATAAAGAATCTTCATGTGACTCTGAAAACTAAATAAACAACGTAAGATCACGTGCAGCTATTCTAGAGGTAACACGGGGTCACATATAAATGTGCGAAAAAAAATATGATTTAAGTACAGCTGAATTATGAAAAACTGACTTACATACACCTGAACTACATACAAAACTGACTTACATACACCTGAACTACTGACAAAACTGACTTACATACACCTGAACTACTGACAAAACTGATTTCCATACACCTGAACTACAAACAAAACTGATCTACATACACCTGAACTACATACAAAACTGACTTACATACACCTGAGCTACTAACAAAACTGACTTACATACACCTGAACTACTGACAAAACTGACTTACATACACCTGAACTACTAACAAAACTGACTTACATACACCTGAACTACTGACAAAACTGACTTACATACACCTGAACTACAAACAAAACTGATCTACATACACCTGAACTACTGACAAAACTGACTTACATACACCTGAACTACTGACAAAACTGATTTCCATACACCTGAACTACAAACAAAACTTATCTAGATACACCTGAACTACAAACAAAACTTATCTACATACACCTGAACTACTGACAAAACTGACTTACATACACCTGAACTACTGACGAAACTGATTTCCATACACCTGAACTACAAACAAAACTGATCTACATACACCTGAACTACTGACAAAACTGACTTACATACACCTGAACTACTGACAAAACTGATTTCCATACACCTGAACTACAAACAAAACTTATCTACATACACCTGAACTACTAACAAAACTGATTTAAAAAAACCTGAACTACAAACAAAACTGATTTCCATACACCTGAATTACATACAAAACTGACTTACATACACCTGAACTACTGACAAAACTGACTTACATACACCTGAACTACTGACAAAACTGATTTCCATACACCTGAACTACAAACAAAACTGATCTACATACACCTGAACTACTGACAAAACTGACTTACATACACCTGAACTACTGACAAAACTGATTTCCATACACCTGAACTACATACAAAACTGACTTACATACACCTGAACTACTGACAAAACTGACTTACATACACCTGAACTACAAACAAAACTGATCTACATACATCTGAACTACAAACAAAACTGATCTACATACACCTGAAGTACAAATAAAACTGACTTCCATACACCTGAACTACTGACAAAACTGACTTACATACACCTGAACTACTGACAAAACTGATTTCCATACACCTGAACTACAAACAAAACTGATCTACATACACCTGAACTACAAACAAAACTGACATACATACACCTGAACTACTAACAAAACTGATTTCCATACACCTGAACTACTGACAAAACTGACTTACATACACCTGAACTACTGACAAAACTGATTTCCATACACCTGAACTACAAACAAAACTGATCTACATACACCTGAACTACAAACAAAACTGATCTACATACACCTGAACTACAAACAAAACTGACCTACATACACCTGAACTAAAAATAAAATTGACATGAATGCAGTTGAACTAGAGAGTTTCCAAGCAATAAATAACGTGTTTTGTTTATTTTCCAAATTATGTCAACAACTAGACTAGTTTTACTTTAGTGACAAACAACTAGAATACAGTTTTACCTTAGTCACGAACAACTAAAATACAGTACTACCTTAGTAACAAGCAACTAGAATACAGTATTACCTCAGTGACAATCAACTAAAATACAGTTTTACCTTGGTGACAAACAACTAAAATACAGTTTTACCTTGGTGACAAACAACTAAAATACAGTTTTACCTTGGTGACAAACAACTAAAATACAGTTTTACCTTAGCGACAAACAACTAGAATACAGTACTACCTTAGTGACAATCAACTAAAATACAGTACTACCTTAGTGACAATCAACTAAAATACAGTACTACCTTAGTGACAATCAACTAAAATACAGTTTTACCTTAGTGACAATCAACTAAAATACAGTTGTACCTTAGTCACAATCAACCAGAATACAGTATTACCTTGGTGACAAACAACTAAAATACAGTTTTACCTTAGTGACAATCAACTAGAATACAGTATTACCTTGGTGACAAACAACTAAAATACAGTTTTACCTGAGTGACAATCAACTAGAATACAGTACTACCTTAGTGACAAACAACTAAAATACAGTTTTACCTTAGCGACAAACAACTAAAATACAGTTTTACCTTAGTGACAATCAACCAGAATACAGTATTACCTTGGTGACAATCAACTAAAATACAGTTTTACCTTAGTGACAATCAACTAGAATACAGTTTTACCTTGGTGACAAACAACTAAAATACAGTTTTACCTTAGTGACAATCAACTAAAATATAGTTTTACCTTAGTGACAATCAACTAGAATACAGTTTTACCTTAGTGACAATCAACTAGAATACAGTATTACCTTAGTGACAATCAACTAGAATACAGTTTTACCTTAGTGACAATCAACTAGAATACAGTATTACTTTAGTGACAATCAACTAGAATACAGTACTACCTTAGTGACAATCAACTAAAATACAGTTTTACCTTTGTGACAAACAACTAGAATACAGTTTTACCTTAGTGACAATCAACTAGAATACAGTATTACCTTAGTAACAAACAACTAAAATACAGTTTTATCTTAGTGACAATCAACTAAAATACAGTTTTACCTTAGTGACTCAGCTATTAGCACTTCTATATTCATCCCCTTGTTTCAAAAGAATGTCGAATCTTTAAATATCAACCAAGAGGAACATTATATATATATAATCATATATTGGAATTTATATCACTTAATATCTTTTTTCCCGGTGGGTATTCAGTAGCTTAACGGATTTACAATGCTAAAATTCGGAATTCATTTCTCCGCCGTGAAAACATTTGTTGTCAAATTAGTAACTTTATATGTAACAGTACTAATTTATTTTTCCAGACATACGTAGCAGATATTTTATGTCCCAGAGTTGGAAGGACTACCGACTAAGACTACCAGAAAACATGACTACATATTACCGTCTTCTGCCTGTAAGTTGGTTAAAACAAATGTGGAGACCAGACTCGTTCTTCAAGAACGCTAAAAAGGTGACATTCCAAGAAATGACCATCCCCAATCACTACATCTGGTTATACAGTGATAAAACCATTCTTTACATGGTAAAGTAAGTAGGTATTTGCAGTTTCTTTACTATTTATAATAAGACGACATGAAATATCGTCGTATTTAAAACTAAACAATTATTTGACAAACGAATTTATTGTTTTTAGTGAGGATTCGTGAGTGTAAAAGTACGTGTGCGTGAATTGTGCGCGTGCTTATAACTGATGAACCGTTTGAGCGATTTTCATCATACCTGCCACATACTCTTAAGAGCTCAGAGAAATGACGTAAGTGGTCAGCGTTTGGCTTAGACTGTTCTATGTTGCCCCCATTGGTCACTGTGTCCTTTTTATACGTTGAAAAAGTACGTCTGCTAGGACTAAATATAAAGAACTTTCAAACTCAAAAGCAGAGTAGAAATGATTGCTCTTAACAACTTTACTATAACAGTTTCCCAAACACTGGGCTGGTTTTAAGTACTGGCTCTTAAGTTGATATCTGTCTTTAATATTTTGTTAAATTCCTTTGTTTTAGGGGAAAGCCATATTGGACTATCTGCCATGATCACCCAACTTTTATTGTTGAAAGTCCAGAGACTTACCGCTGTCCCACCGATGTATTAATATTATCTAGTTACGTTTAGGCTTAAGTACGCTTACACCGAGCAAGAAGCTCGAAACTCTTTGTTCAACGAATCCGTCGTTATTGTATTCCAACGATACAAAAAGTACGAATTATTTAAAATAAGTGTAAAGAAATTCTTTCTGCGAGTTTGGATGTTGTTAAGCCCAAATCTACACAATTGACGACCATAGTTGTGGTAATAAACCTTGATTTTAAATGTTCAAAGGTTAAATTAATATTATGCTAAGTAACTGTAAATATTTCGCAATCCTCAAATGTAGAATTGAGGATGACTCAGTTGCTACTCTTTTGGACTATGGACCTTTGGGTTCAACATTCCGGTTCGTTACTGCAAAAAAAATAATAATAGCCACTCTCTGCACTTTGAGACAACGGGTTTATTATAAGTGTAATAATCAAACCCATTATTTGGTGAAACAAAATTAATCTAAAAGCCATCTAAAAAAAAGCTGGGTGTTCTTGACAGTTTGACTTTCTATTTGTTCAAAATTAAAGACGGCTAGTGCAGATAGCCTCTAAGTAGCTTTGTTCTAATACCCGAAAAAAAAATCAAATATCAAATCCCTGATGAATCTCTCAACACACACAAAATTCTTTTTAGGATTACCATCAGCGATGCTTGTTATTCTATTAAAACATGAACTATCTAAAAAGTGTCCCTCTTTTATATACAGAATTGAATAGATTGATCATTGTTTGTTCATTTTTTAATTTCCCGCAAAGCTACACGAGGGCTATCTGCGCTAGCCGTTCCTAATTTAGCAATGTATGACTAGAGGGAAGGCAGCTAATCGCCACCCCCAACTCCCGACTCTTGAGCTACTCTTTTGCCATGGAATACAAGGATTGACCATCATTTCATAACGCTCCCACGGCTGAAAGAACGAGCATGTTTGGTGTGATAGGGTATCGAGTCCGCGACCCCGAGATTAGGAGTCGAGAACCCAAACACATGGACATGCTGAGCCTAATGTGGTACATAATGACTTAATATTTAGTGAAAGCAAGGGACCTATTGGTTCATCTAGGGTGTCCCATCCACTAAACTAAAACTATATAAAAAAAACACTTCAAAACCAGCAGGGAAATAGTATCTCGGCCAATCATTCTTTAAAGTTTCGGTCTTTCATTAACAGACTCAACTTGTTTGATACTGATTTTTATCTATCAGCTACTGTTTAAATCTTCATCAGTAAAATCTGAAGAAAAACCAGAATTCCATAATCCTATCATCAGATATGAGCCATCCTCTGTAATCCCTCAAAGTGTAACTTCTCATTCATTTCAGAAAAACAAACAAACACGATTTAAGGTTGTGGATGATAAAAAAAATTAAACTTCATGTTTCACTTTCAATGCGCTTGCATAATCGAAATAATCTTATCTTATTTTCAGACTTACGCTTCTTTTATCTTGCGCTATGACTTTTGAAACTTATCCTCATGACACTCAGACTTGTGCTATGAAAATTGAAAGTCGTAAGTAACAGAAGTCTTAATGTATTACTTAGCTTTGTGTTTAAAACAACATGATTTATTTATATCGTTTTAGTTTCTACTCGTAAGATAAAATATTTGTCATTTAATGGTATCTTTTTTTTTTGTTAATGTATGTCAGTTACGACGTGAATAAAAACATAATACTCGTTATGTACAATGTTACTTATATTAGAAACATGGACGATTTTTCACTTATTTTTATTCACCGATTCCAGTATACCATATTCTCACCTGTTTATACTCTCAACTACTAGTTGCTTCCATATTATGATCTATTTCAAAACGCTCCCCGGTGAAAAAGCGATACGTCTGCCCATTTACGACACGAGAATGCGAGTTTCGATACCCGTGGTGAGAAGAAGTAGAAAATTGTGTATCTTTTTTGTATAATTACAAATAATCTGTTTTAATTGTAAAATTATTCTTATTTTAGCATATTAACTAATATAATGCGTTTTTAATATACAATCAAACATAAAGGTCGTTTTGAATAAAGCACAAAGCTACACACTGAGCTCTCTGTGCTCTGCCCATTACGGGTATCGAAATCAGGTTTGTAGCGTTGGAAATCCACAGACATACCGCTGAGCCATTGGGGTGCTGGCTAAGTGTCATTTTATACAATGTGACTAATATTTTACAACGAAGAATGTAAATATATGCCAGTGATAAATTATATGTCCATTTTCTTCTACTAATGTTTTTTTTTTTTTTAATTTAGATGAATATGAACCCAGAAGAACACACACATTTATAATGTTCTAATTTATTCAAAATGTTCTATGATGGAAAACAAAATTAAGATTACTGATAAATAATCCAGTTTAGACTAGATACTATTTGTTCTTTCCTTATATTTATCCACAAGGAATATGCTCTTCCTTTTAGCTGTGGGGGCGTTATAATGTGATAATTAATCCCAGTATTCGTTGGTAAAGAGTTGTCCATGTTTCGGCCTATGTGTGGTGTTGACTAGTTGCCTTCCCCCTGATCTATAACAACTAACTTTGTGCAAAATTCAAACTCAATATTTAGACTTTTTCGAGCACTTAATGTATACAATTAGGCCATAAAAGAGACTAATATATATATACACGTTTATAAACGAACTTATAAGTTAACAGATTCAGTTTTAATTCTTTGTTAGTGAGTATTGATACCATGTGAACAATCACATCCAATTTATTATATTGGCTCTTAATCAATCAATATAAATGAAATTTTAAGTTTGTTTTAACATTTACAAAAATGTAAAAAAAATCATTGTACCACCTAACTCCATTGTTTCTGTAGGCACACAAATGCTGTTCGTTTTGTTAAATTTTCCACAAAGCCACTCGAGGTCTCTCTGGGTTAGCTGTCCTTAATTTTAGAGATAGACCAGAGGGAAGGTAACTGACCAACAATACGCACTCTCTACTAGTAGTGGGATTGACTGAAACATTATAATAATCCTACAGCTGAAAGAGCAAACACATACAACAGCGAGTTTTGATCCCGCGATCCGCAGATTTTTGGTCGAGCGTTCTAACTAGGTTTGACAGAGTAACGGAAACAATTATGGAAACACAAACACAATCAACAACTTAGACAAAAGAAAAACGTATATAAGTTGTCCAAGCTCCTTAATATTTTGCATTTTATTCACGCAAAGCTTTACAACTAGTTTCCATGGTAACACTCAACTTAACCAAAGTTACCACTTCGTGGGCTTAACATAAACCTTTACAAGCTTAATAATTTTCGTATAGGGACACTTTGTAGTCCAAGCCAAGTTAGCCAGTTTACTTGACGGTTATCCATCTCGTAAAGAACACATCTTCATATAACTACCATCATTTTTGGAGCGTTTTGGTTTTATACCTCTGCCATTTCTGTTATTAACAACACTAGTTTTCATATGCCCTCTTCAAAGGTTTGGTTTGCATGTGGCTTTCGACTATCTATAATGTTATATGACTTACACTTGTGTATGAGTGAAACATTCTGATTGATTGCATGACAACTAGTTATTGATTAAAATATCACTATGTTCGAATTCTTGTTCGCTTAATTTTCACATGAAATAGGTGTGTCACATTTTCACATGAAATAGGTGTGAAATTCCCGTGGTATTTACCACTTAAACATTCTCTCCTCACCAACTTGAATATTTCTATAGCTGTATCTCTTACACCAAACAGTTCGAGTATTTATATTCATGCTTATAATCACACCAGGCGGTTTCGCTATTTCTATCTGTAAGTAAGTATCATTATGATGGATGCCTTCGTGTGTTTTTCTATACGCTATAAACAGAGATTCCATTGTTTCTATTGACGTATTACTAAACAACTTTGTGTTTGTGTTGTACTAATTTTGTGATTTATTTATATTTCGACTAGTATCATACACTACTGATGACCTAGTGTTTGACTGGGAACCGGAAACGCCACTAGTCGTTGAAGATTTAATCGAATTACCGCAACATATTCTAATCGACAAGCGACTAGAGGACTGCACCCAAGTTTATTCTACAGGTACTTTGAATTAGAACCACTGGTTATAGTGTTAACATTACTTTACCTAACACTTTGCTGTTCCAGTCTGGCGATAAGAAATGTATTAAAGGTCTGTATGGTTGTTAAACTCGAACCTAATTTTACAGGTTTTAGAAATTAATACCGCTTGTCAAAAATCATGGATTAAACTGAAATACGTTTTGTAATACGATTACGATTATTATTTAAAGGTTCGAATTACATCTTCTCAGTCAATACATTTACTGAGACGTAAAACACCTAATAACACTGCTAACAAATGAGCTGTCAGTAACACTTGTATATCCGTAGCAACTGAGGGTCTCGGTAAGACTTATACATCTGTAACGTTTGGGGTTATCGGTAAAACTTGTATGTCCTTAGCATTTTGAGCTCTCGGTTAAAATTGTATATCCACAGTATTTTGGACTCTCGATAAAACTTATATATCTGTAGCATTTTGGGTGTCGGTAAAACTTGTGTATCCGTAGTATTTGAGGCTCTCGGTAAAACTTACATATCTGTAACATTTGTTTCAGCTTAGTCTATAATTACTATTGGTAAACATTTCTATGAAGATACACTTCTCATAAAGTGGGTCTAAATATGTTACGGACACTTCAATAATATTTGTCTCCATTACAAAGGGGTTAATAGCATTCACATATACGCTGATTTAATAAAGAAACAGTTTATGGAACTTTAAAGAACTAAGCATTTGTTTCTAGAAGAGCAAGTCATTCTCATTATCTTAGGTGGATGAAAGGAACTTTCTGTGCACATATAATTCATGATGTTATAAACGTAGCAGTTAGGAACGAAGATATTTTACAAATATTATAAATGTGTAAACATTTTAGCATGATTAACAGCAGCATGTCTGCCGGCTCGTACAGCAGAGCACAGATAGCACATTGTGTAGCTTTGTGCTTAATCGGAAACAAACAAATAAACAAAAAAAAAACAATTATCCATTCTCCAAAACAGGAGAATGAACAAGAAAAGTAATTCATTTAATAATAATATACAAGTCCATACATTAGTATAGCACAATTGTAATTCTTTTTTGTTGTTTGTCTCTGTGGGTCAAATGTCAAGTTAATATAAACCGCAAACTGGAATTCAATAGAACGATATTTCAAAACCTAGTTTGTAACGTACAAACATCAGCTCAAATACTGTGCAATTATAATGGAAATAGAATAAAAATAGATACGAATTATGATTATTATGCACGACACTTATTGAAATTTGACAGAAAACTGAAACTTGAATATCAGTTTCGGTGCTTGTCAACTATAGCCACAACGGTAGAAACCTCATCAGAACTCCAGTTCTTTATTAAAATGTTTATGAATGTATCTTGATAAGATATGAATAATAGTATAAAAAGTAACTGAGTATTAACAGTTAATAAAAAACCTTTGTTAATTAGTGGTTAAAACGTCTTTAAATCTGGCTGTGAAATATAAGATAAATATAAGATCGTTTGTATATTCTGTGTACAAGTAAGCCTACTTTGGCAGCAAAAGAATCTCTTAAGAGTTTACTTCTCTTCAGAGACTTACGGAAAATATTTTAATTTCGTCTTTCTTTATATAATTAAATAGGAAACTTCACTTGTATTCAAGTCATTTTCAAACTGAAACGACGCCTGGGTTACTACATGTTCCACACGTACATTCCCACGTGCTTGATTGTCATCATGTCTTGGATCTCTTTTTGGATCAGACCAGAGGCTGTTCCTGCACGTGTGACTCTCTGCGTCACAAGCCTTTTGACTTTGTCTACGCAGCATGCGCAGTCGCAGAAGTCACTTCCGCCTGTTTCTTACATCAAAGCCATTGACATATTTATGTCTTCGTGCACCGTATTTGTATTCGCATCTTTAATGGAATACGCGCTAGTGAGCATTTTATTAGGAGAATATGATGAACAGACAAGTAAGAAAGGACTGAAGACTGTGGTTTTACCTGCTGGAGAAGCCGTAAGTTGAAACACTTTTTTTTACATTTAAATTAAAAATCAATTGAATTTTAAATTACAAGATGTTGTTATTTCTTCAAGCCTTTGTTGTAAGATGTTGCTATTTCTTCAAGCCTTAGTTGTAAGATGTTGTTATTTCTTCAAGCCTTAGTTGAAAGATGTTGTTATTTCTTCAAGCCTCAGTTGTAAGATGTTACTTATTCAAGCCTCAGTTGTAAGATGTTGTTATTTCTTCAAGCCTCAGTTGTAAGATGTTATTTCTTCAAGCCTCAGTTGTAAGATGTTGTTATTTCTTTAAGCCTTAGTTGTAAGATGTTGTTATTTCTTCAAGCCTTAGTTGTAAGATGTTGTTATTTCTTTAAGCCTTAGTTGTAAGATGTTGTTATTTCTTCAAGCCTCAGTTCTAAGATGTTGTTATTTCTTTAAGCCTTAGTTGTAAGATGTTGTTATTTCTTCAAGCCTCAGTTGTAAGATGTTGTTATTTCTTTAAGCCTTAGTTGTAAGATGTTGTTATTTCTTCAAGCCTTAGTTGTAAGAACAACAACAACAAAAAAGACTAAAATTGTTTTTTTTTTTTTTTTTTCGTGAAGCTTAAATTGTCACTCCCCTTTCTTGTTTGTGTAGGAAGATGGACAAGTGCCTAAAGATCACAGACTCAAAACCCTCGCTTCATCAGCACACAGAAGAAAAGAAAGAGCAAACCTGATTGACAAAATATCACGCGTGGCGTTTCCTCTATCGTTCATTTTACTCAATGTAGTCTACTGGTGTGTCTTTTTATTTATGGATCCAGATTAGTATACGAAAAAAAAATCCCATTAATTCTCACGTGGTAAAAACAAGATCGTGACTGCAAAGTGATTGGTCAATCGTGAGTTGAAAGGGATAAAGCAGAGGAACGAAAACAAAGTCAGTTAAGAATAACGTTCTAAAGGTTAAACCAATTGAACAATAGCTACAAGTTTTATTACTGAAATGTTGTTCCGATTTGTTTTTAATGTGCAACTTGTAGAAAAGGAAATATTAATAATTTTCAAAACTCAGCCACTCTCTTTTGTAAATATGCAATTTCTATTTATGCACTCACCCGACCTTCAGCTACGCAGAGAAACTTTGGTTACTACAGAATGAGTTAACGCAATGCTTCTGAGTTCACGAGAAGAAAACACGAGTTCAGTCAAGAAAACATGTTCATAGTTAACAGGATTACTACATTGATCAGAGCATTGTTTGCACGAACATTAAGCATGCAACTTGTTTTACATTTGATTTAATTTACTTATATCACTAGAAATAAATATATTTCCAACTCGAATGATTCATTTGCAATTCGAAGTGCTTTTCATTTATGATCTAAGTTTTGGAGCATACGCAGAAAGGGTGAAAAGTGTCCGAGGGATTAAGAAAAGGTTTTGACCGAGACGTTTTAAAGTTCATTAACTATTCAGATTTCTGTTTGAATTATTCTTAAAGCAGTAGGACACGTCATCTTGTCTGTTCGTAATTTTTTTTACTGTACAAACTATGGACTAAACTAGGTCGTTTCATCACAGTCTCACTATTTTATTGGTCAATCAACTTACTAATAACAGAGTGTACAAGTAATGGAAGAAATAAAATCCGCTGTGCATCACGTTAAACGTTTGGAAGTTTTGTTTGTTTGTTTAGAATTTAGCGCAAAGCTATTCAAGGGCTATCTGCGCTAGCCGTCCCTAATTTTGCAGTGTAAGACTAGATGGAAGGCAGCTAGTCATTACCACCCACCGCCAATTATTGGGCTACTCTTTTACCAAGGAATAGTGGGATTGACCACGGCTGAAAAGGCGAACATGTCTGGTGTGACGGGGATTCGAACCCGCGACCCTTAGGTTACGAGTCCAGTGCCTTAACCACCTGGCCATGACGGGCCCGTATATCAGAAAAATAATACCCATGATGAACAGAATACGTTGAGTCATTAAACACTGAAACTGTGACTGCTAGGTGTTTATTAGACCGTTGTTTAATCAATACCTCACAAAGTTCGACTAGATCATAAACTTTTACTGTTAAATGTTTATTAAGCTGTTATTTTACTAATATTTTATGAGATGCTAATACATCTTAACTAATACCTTATGAGATGCTGATATCTTTAGAACTTTTAGTGCTAAGAAATTCATTTTTCATTAATAGTTCAATAAATAGACTTGGATCAAACCTAAACGAGTCTAACCTCGTGAGGTATAATTTACATAATGACCAAATGAAGTCTTTAAGTGTAAAAGTTATTGACAAATGTATTTAAAATATTTTGTTTCTCTTGATAGCCGTTCCCAATTAAGAAGTGATAGGCATCTAGTCACCACCACCTACCACCAACTCTTGGGCTACTTTTTAGTAAAGAATAATAAGGTTGATAACACATTATAACTCATTCACGGCTGAGAAAGCAAGCATGTCTGGCGACAGAATTCGAACATCCACCAGGCCATGTCAGATCCTCTTCAAAATGCTTTAAACCATTTATATATAATAATATTAAGTGAAAATAACTGTACTGAAAATGAAATTGACCATTGGTCAGTTAAGGTATATAAACACCATACATTTTGTATGAAGATCCACGCATCTTACCGATATACGAAACTATAACATATTTATAAACGTCCATGTATATGCAATAATTTATATCCAACATTAAAAATTTGTGGAAACTACAAAAATGAATGCTATATGTTTCTAATAAAAGCATTCTAGGCGTTTGAGTTCTGTAAATATGTTTTAGGAATACTTGTAAGGACGGCACATTATGGCCAGGTGAGTAGAACGCGGGTTCGAATCCCTGTCACACCAAACATGCTTACTCTTTTAGCCAAGGTGGTGTTATAATGTAACAGCCAATCCCATTATTCGTTAGTAAAAGAGTAGCTCAAGAATTGGCGGTGGATGGTGATTACTAGCTGCCTTCCCTCTAGTTTTACACTGCTAAATTAGAGACGGCTAGTGCAGATAGTCCTCGTGCAGCTTTCGTGAAATTCAAAACAAACAAACAAAGAAACGTGTGAGGACGTCACAGAAATTTATGCAATGCTTTAAAAACTATAAAAGTATTAATAATTTTTCTCTTGTAAAATTCGTATATTCTTATCAGTTCTATCTGAATGTGTTTTATTGGAAACGTATTTTACTCCTGGTTCTCTGGAAAACCTAGTTTTACAACAAAAATTGTACTGTTTTTTGTTCATATCGCGAACATTTAGTAATTTCCCACGTCTCACTTTCGTATCTCATTCTTTGTGTGTGTGTGTGTGTTTTTTAATAACGAAGCCACATCGGGCTATCTGGTCTCATTCTTTGTTTGTGTGTGTGTGTGTTTTCTTATAACAAAGCCACATCGGGCTATCTGGTCTCATTCTTTGTGTGTGTGTGTTTTCTTATAACAAAGCCACATCGGGCTATCTGGTCTCATTCGTTGTGTGTGTGTGTTTTCTTATAGCAAAGCCACATCTGGCTATCTGGTCTCATTCTTTGTGTTGTATGTGTGTGTGTTTTCTTATAACAAAGCCACATCTGGCTATCTGGTCTAATTCTTTGTTTGTGTGTGTGTTTTCTTATAACAAAGCCACATCGGCTATCTGGTCTATCTGGTCTCATTCTTTGTTCATTCTTTGTTTGTGTGTGTTTTCTTATAACAAAGCCACATCGGGCTATCTGGTCTCATTCGTTGTGTGTGTGTGTTTTCTTATAACGAAGCCACATTGGGCTATCTGGTCTCATTCTTTGTTTGTGTGTGTGTGTTTTCTTATAACAAAGCCACATCGGGCTATCTGGTCTCATTCGTTGTATGTGTGTGTTTTCTTATAACAAAGCCACATCTGGCTATCTGGTCTCATTCTTTGTGTGTGTGTGTGTGTGTTTTTTTATAGCAAAGCCACACCAAACTATCTGGTCTCATTTTTTGTTTGTGTGTGTGTTTTCTTATAACAATGCCACACCAAACTATCTGGTCTCATTTTTTTGTGTGTGTGTGTGTGTTTTCTTATAACAAAGCCACATCTGGCTATCTGGTCTCATTCTTTGTGTGTGTGTGTGTGTGTTTTTCTTATAACAAAGCCACATCTGGCTATCTGGTCTCATTCTTTGTGTGTGTGTGTGTGTGTGTTTCTTATAACAAAGCCACATCTGGCTATCTGGTCTCATTCTTTGTGTGTGTGTGTGTGTTTTTCTTATAACAAAGCCACATCGGGCTATCTGGTCTCATTCTTTGTGTGTGTGTGTGTGTTCTTTTTATAACAAAGCCACATCAGGCTATCTGGTCTCATTCTTTGTGTGTGTGTGTGTTTTCTTATAACAAAGCCACACCAAACTATCTGGTCTCATTTTTTGTTGTGTGTGTGTGTGTTTTCTTATAACAAAGCCACATCTGGCTATCTGGTCTCATTCTTTGTGTGTGTGTGTGTGTGTTTTCTTATAACAAAGCCACATCGGGCTATCTGGTCTCATTCTTTGTTTGTGTGTGTGTTTTCTTATAACAAAGCCACATCTGGCTATCTGGTCTCATTTTTGTGTGTGTGTGTGTGTGTTTTCTTATAACAAAGCCACATCGGGCTATCTGGTCTCATTCTTTGTTTGTGTGTGTGTGTTTTCTTATAACAAAGCCACATCGGGCTATCTGGTCTCATTCTTTGTGTGTGTGTGTTTTCTTATAACAAAGCCACATCTGGCTATCTGGTCTCATTTTTTGTGTGTGTGTGTGTGTGTTTTTCTTATAACAAAGCCACACCGGGCTATCTGGTCTCATTCTTTGTTTGTGTGTGTGTGTTTTCTTATAACAAAGCCACATTGGGCTATCTGGTCTCATTCTTTGTGTGTGTGTGTGTTTTCTTATAACAAAGCCACATCGGGCTATCTGGTCTCATTCGTTGTATGTGTGTGTTTTCTTATAACAAAGCCACACCGGGCTATCTGGTCTCATTTTTTGTGTGTGTGTGTGTTTTCTTATAACAAAGCCACATCGGGCTATCTGGTCTCATTCTTTGTTTGTGTGTGTGTGTGTTTTCTTATAACAAAGCCACACCAAACTATCTGGTCTCATTTTTTTGTGTGTGTGTGTGTTTTCTTATAACAAAGCCACATCTGGCTATCTGGTCTCATTCTTTGTTTGTGTGTGTGTTTTCTTATAACAAAGCCACATCTGGCTATCTGGTCTCATTTTTTATGTGTGTGTGTGTGTGTTTCCTTATAGCAAAGCCACACCGGGCTATCTGGTCTCATTCTTTGTGTGTGTGTGTGGTTTCTTATAACAAAGCCACATCAGGCTATCTGGTCTCATTCTTTGTGTGTTTTTCTTATAGCAAAGCCACATCAAACTATCTGATCTCATTTTTTGTTTGTGTGTGTGTTTTTCTTATAGCAAAGCCACATCGGGCTATCTGGTCTCATTCTTTGTGTGTGTGTGTGTTTTCTTATAACAAAGCCACATCGGGTTATCTGGTCTCATTCTTTGTGTGTGTGTGTGTTTCTTATAGCAAAGCCACATCGGGTTATGTGATCTCATTATTTGTTTGTGTGTGTGTGTTTTCTTATAGCAAAGCCACACCGGGCTATCTGGTCTCATTCTTTGTGTGTGTGTGTGTTTTCTTATAACAAAGCCACATCGGGCTATCTGGTCTCATTCTTTGTGTGTGTTTTCTTATAGCAAAGCCACATCGGGTTATCTGATCTCATTATTTGTTTGTGTGTGTGTTTTCTTATAGCAAAGCCACATCGGGTTATCTGGTCTCATTCTTTGTTAATGTGTTTTCTTATAGCAAAGCCACATCGGGTTATCTGGTCTCATTCTTTGTTAATGTGTTTTCTTATAACAATGCCACATCGGGCTATCTGGTCTCATTCTTTGTTAATGTGTTTTCTTATAGCAAAGCCACATCGGGTTATCTGGTCTCATTCTTTGTTAATGTGTTTTCTTATAGCAAAGCCACATCAGGTTATCTGGTCTCATTCTTTGTTAATGTGTGTTTTCTTATAGCAAAGCCACATCGGGCTATCTGGTCTCATTCTTTGTTAATGTGTTTTTTCTTATAGCAAAGCCACATCGGGTTATCTGGTCTCATTCTTTGTTAGTGTGTGTTTCTTATAGCAAAGCCACATCGGGTTATCTGGTCTCATTCTTTGTTAGTGTGTTTTCTTATAGCAAAGCCACATCGGGTTATCTGGTCTCATTCTTTGTTAGTGTGTTTTCTTATAGCAAAGCCACATCGGGTTATCTGGTCTCATTCTTTGTTAGTGTGTTTTCTTATAGCAAAGCCACATCGGGTTATCTGGTCTCATTCTTTGTTAGTGTGTTTTCTTATAGCAAAGCCACACCGGGCTATCTGGTCTCATTCTTTGTTTGTGTGTGTTTTCTTATAACAAAGCCACACCGGGCTATCTGGTCTCATTCTTTGTGTGTGTGTGTGTTTTCTTATAGCAAAGCCACATCGGGCTATCTGGTCTCATTCTTTGTGTGTGTTTTCTTATAGCAAAGCCACATCGGGTTATCTGGTCTCATTCTTTGTTTGTGTGTGTTTTTTCTTATAGCAAAGCCACATCGGGTTATCTGGTCTCATTCTTTGTTAATGTTTTCTTTTAACAATGCCACACAGCGGGCTATTTGGTCTCATTTTTTGTTTGTGTGTGTTTTCTGATAACGAAGCCACATCTGGCTATCTGGTCTCATTCTTTGTTTGTGTGTGTGTGTGTTTTCTTATAACAAAGCCACATTCGTTGTATGTGTGTGTTTTCTTATAGCAAAGCCACATCTGGCTATCTGGTCTCCTTCTTTGTTTGTGTGTGTGTGTGTTTTCTTATAACAAAGCCACATCGGGCTATCTGTTCTCATTCGTTGTATGTGTGTGTATGTGTGTGTTTTCTTATAACAATGCCACATTGGGCTATCTGGTCCATTCTTTGTGTGTGTTTTCTTATAGCAAAACCACACCGGGCTATCTGGTCTCATTCTTTGTGTGTGTGTGTGTTTTCTTATAACAAAGCCACATCGCTATCTGGTCTCATTCTTTGTGTGTGTTTTCTTATAGCAAAACCACATCGGGCTATCTGGTCTCATTCTTTGTGTGTGTTTTCTTATAGCAAAACCACACCGGGCTATCTGGTCTCATTCTTTGTGTGTGTGTGTGTTTTCTTATAACAAAGCCACATCGGGCTATCTGGTCTCATTCTTTGTGTGTGTTTTTCTTATAGCAAAGCCACATCGGGTTATCTGGTCTCATTCTTTGTGTGTGTTTTCTTATAGCAAAGCCACATCGGGTTATCTGGTCTCATTCTTTGTGTGTGTTTTTCTTATAGCAAAACCACATCGGGCTATCTGGTCTCATTCTTTGTTAGTGTGTTTTCTTATAGCAAAGCCACATCGGGCTATCTGGTCTCATTCTTTGTGTGTGTTTTCTTATAGCAAAACCACATCGGGTTATCTGGTCTCATTCTTTGTTTGTGTGTGTGTTTTCTTATAGCAAAGCCACATCGGGTTATCTGGTCTCATTCTTTGTTTGTGTGTGTTTCTTATAGCAAAGCCACATCGGGGTCTCATTCTTTGTGTGTGTGTGTGTTTTCTTATAGCAAAGCCACATCGGGTTATCTGATCTCATTATTTGTTTGTGTGTGTGTGTGTTTTCTTATAGCAAAGCCACATCGGGTTATCTGGTCTCATTCTTTGTGTGTGTTTTCTTATAGCAAAACCACACCGGGCTATCTGGTCTCATTCTTTGTTTGTGCGGGTGTGTGTTTTCTTATAGCAAAGCCACATCGGGTTATCTGATCTCATTATTTGTTTGTGTGTGTGTGTGTTTCTTATAGCAAAGCCACATCGGGTTATCTGGTCTCATTCTTTGTTAGTGTGTTTTCTTATAGCAAAGCCACATCGGGTTATCTGATCTCATTATTTGTTTGTGTGTGTGTGTGTTTTCTTATAGCAAAGCCACATCGGGTTATCTGGTCTCATTCTTTGTGTGTGTTTTCTTATAGCAAAGCCACATCGGGTTATCTGATCTCATTATTTGTTTGTTTGTGTGTGTGTTTTCTTATAGCAAAGCCACATCGGGTTATCTGGTCTCATTCTTTGTTAGTGTGTTTTCTTATAGCAAAGCCACATCGGGTTATCTGGTCTCATTCTTTGTGTGAGCGGGTGTGTGTTTTCTTATAGCAAAGCCACACCGGGCTATCTGGTTTCATTCTTCACTCTTGCCTATGTCAAGTACTTCTTGCAATTATATTATTATGATACGTTTATAAAAATTAATGAACAAGGAATATGTTTAATCATAAATCGCGAGATCTGTTTATACATACATACCCAATGTTGTATATATTGTTGTTAATATTTATGTGGAAAGATCCTGTAGTGTAGTGGTCATCTAGACATACAAATATTAGAGTACATATAATCGTGAATATAATTATATTACATTAACTTGTATCCTCGTAGCTTATATAGCGAAAATAGAATTCATATGGACAAACTGATAAGAATTATAATCTTTCAAAACACAGCGACATTTCAAATGTTAACTAAAAGTCGTCATTCAACGTAATACACGTCTTTTGCTCTGAATATTTTTTACCCGTTTCTGACTTGGTGCCCACTAATACAATAAATTAATAATAAAAAAAAAAGATGCCAGATTTTCGTATAATTTACTAGGAAAGTAGTTTATAGAAATCATTATTCGATTAACTTTTTCCACACTTGATTATAACATTTTTTTGTTATTTTAACTATAATTATATTTTCCTGTTAATCTCGTGTATCACTGCAAGTCACTTTTGAATTGTATTTTCAAACCTTCAATGATTTAGATACTTAAAACTTCTGTTTACGAATCGCCTTTCCTAAGCTGAAAATAATTTTTCATCTCCTGTTTTGTTTTAGTTCTCCCTTCATAAAACGTAATAAGCAATTATTTAGATGATTGAAATCAACAACTACGGTGAAATAGACGAAAACATTAATATTTCGACTATATAACGAAAAGGGACAGTCTAAGAATTTCGAGATTCAAGGTTCGATCCTGTGATATTCTGCTCCACACTTTAAAATCCTTAAGGCAGGGCACCTCTCCGACAGACGATCCTGCTTGATTCCTTCTCCTGTGATTAGTAGTTCAAAATTACTGATCTTTGGGATCTCCGAGAGCGCATGACAGCATAACTTGAATTGAAACTATCCAAGGTAAGTTTAGTTGGATGAGTTAAATACAACAATACACGATCAAAATTAACTTTTTTTAGTTGGACGAGTTAAGTACAATACACAATCCAAACTAACTTTCATCAGTTGAATGATCTAAATACAAAAATACACGACCCAAATTAATTTTTATCAGTTGAATGATTTAAATACAATATAGATCCAAATTAACTTTTTTTTTTTAGTTGGATGAGTTAAATACAACAAAAAAGATCCAAATTAAATTTTTCTAGTTGAATGAGTTAAGTACAACAATATATGATCAAAATTAACTTTTGTTTAGTTGGATGAGTTAAATACAACAATACAGGATCCAAATTAACTGTAGTTGAATGAGTTACATACAACAATATGCGATCGAAATTAGCCTTAGTTGAATGTGTTAAATACAATAATAAACGATCCAAATTAACATTTTAGTTGAATGAGTTAAATAGAACAATACAGATCTGAGTTACCTTTTTTTAGTTGAATGGGTTAAATACAACAATATACGATCCTAATTAACTTTAGTTGAGTGAATTAAATACAAAAATACACGATCCAAATTAACTTTTTTTTAGTCGAATGAGTTAAGTACAATAATATACGATCAAAATTAACTTTTGTTTAGTTGGATGAGTTAAAAACAACAATACAGGATCCAGATTAACCTTTTTTAGTTGGACGAATTAAATACAACAATACAGGATCCAAATTAATTTTTATCAGTTGGATGATTTAAATACAATATACGATCCAAATTAACTTTTGTTTAGTTGGATGAGGTAAATACAACAATACAGGATCCAAATTAACTTTAGTTGAATGAGTTAAATACAACATTATGCGATCGAAATTTAGCTTCAGTTGAATGTGTTAAATACAATAATAAACGATCCGAATTAACTTTTTAGTTGGATGAGTTAAAGACAACAATACACGATTCAAATTAACGTTTTTTAAATCTGATGAGCTAAATACAACAATACACGATTCAAAATAACTTTTATCAGTTGGACGATTTAAATGCAACAATATACGATCCAACTTAACTTTTTTTAGTTGGATGAGTTAAGTACAACAAAAAAGATCCAAATTAACATTAGTTGAATGAGTTAAGTATTAAAGCTATTAATTTAATGACATTGGGATTTTCTTTTATTACAGTCTCATGACACTGGGATGACAACTGTACATCAATGTAACTTTTATCACTATATGTATATAATAATGTGCTTATAGTCTCTGGATTTTACTTCAAACCCCACCCACCCAACTGACACAAAAACTTCAAATGAAACTGTCTTCAAAGAATCTCTCATTTAATCTGTTCACGTATTTGGCTTTTTTGTTATTGTAAAATGGTTATAAAGAAGCTATCGAGAAACGTGTGACAGATCGCTTGAGTTCCATATTTATTGTGACTTGCATGCATTTACCATGGCGATTTCTATGACAAAATCAACTACTGTGTGGCTAACCTTACGACAATCATATTCTAGACAAACAAGGGTTTTAAATAAAAAAAATGGTTTTATTGATAGATAAACACCAAGCAAATTATCATAACAACAAAATTAAAGTTACATAGTGGAGTTTTAGCTTTTTTATTTAATGGACTGCTCCTGTCTGTTTATAGTGTGGGACAATGTATCACATTCTACACTAAGGTCTTCTTAACCCCTCTCTAGAAAGAGGATTAGCCTATTAAAGTTAAAACTAATGTGTCTAACACACCCTTCAAACATCAAATTAACATGGAAAAAAATTAAATCTTTCTCACTTGGTAAATCATATCAGGAAGCTTAGCTGGTAAACATCAAAAAGGATGTACTATATACATGGTTCAAATATGTTAGCATCTCAACCTAAGTAAGCAGATCTCTTGCAAAAAGGTTGGGGTACAAAAACTAAGAATGGCATCTAGTTAATAATTAAACCAACGAAACATTTTTATTGCTAACCTAAAATAATTGTTTTAACCTAACGAAAATCAAATTTCTGTTGTTTCTAACCTTAAAATTATTTTTGTCGTTAAACCTAACGACATATTTACTGCGCTAGGGAAGTAAATATTCTATTGTAAAGTAATTGTGCGGAAATAATACCTTGGCAACTTGTCAAAAC
Source organism: Tachypleus tridentatus (assembly GCF_004210375.1). Taxonomy (NCBI): domain Eukaryota; kingdom Metazoa; phylum Arthropoda; class Merostomata; order Xiphosura; family Limulidae; genus Tachypleus; species Tachypleus tridentatus. Next base: position 124,535,912 of record NC_134831.1, read on the forward strand.
GACACTAAGTCAACCATTTTCTCATTCGAAATAAAATATAAGGTCCTTGGGATACAATCTAATCAGAATTGCGATACTACTACGTAACTAACAAGATAAACTATTCTTTTTCTATAGGCAGCTCTTAGCAACAACTAACAAATAAACTGTCAGACTGGTATTCCTTATAAAATACACGAAAACTTTTGAGAGGGATTTTAGAATTAATAGTAATAACAATTTTACTAAAATTATTAATTTGAGGCATTTCGTCATTTCAATTATTTCCTCCAGACTGTATTAACAATTAATTGTCTTCTTCTAATCGTAGTGAATTCGGCTGCGAATCATGACGCATTTATTTTTACGTTTAAAAATAAATCTAGATAACATACTGAAATAACTTCAAAATCTTTTGGTGGTCGAAATATCGAGGGTTTTGAAACTTGCTAGTTTTTTTCAAGAAATCAGAATTTTCGAGTTAACGAACATACACTTCGTGTCTTACGAAAGCAAGATAACTCAGTGCTCCATACAACTTCTTTAGGCTTAACCCAACACACGAATTCACACACTGGCAACAGCAATATTTACGTTAATTTATAAAGAATGTATCAGGAACAATAATATGCATAAAATATATTTAAGAAAAAAAATTGGGCAAACTTATTAATTACTAGTCTGTTTATGATTTAAAATACACCAAATAAAAAAGTACCTGCTAACATGCCAACATTTTAAAGGGTTCCTACCTTTTCGTACTGAGATTTCTTGTTATGTTAACATGAAAGTATTCCTCACAACCTTCAACAAAATCCTGAAACAGATAGACTTGAAAACGAAAATAAAATTTATTCTAATTAAAAGTTGCTTTTTTTCTCATTTAATTTGGAAAAAATAAGATATAAGACTAATCAAATGGCATGTTATTTTATAATTCGATTTCAAATTAAAGTCAAAACAGTACATAGCGTAACGGTCTAAAATTAGGGTTAAACAACAAAAATAAACTATTCACAATAAGAAGACTTAGAAATAAAGTCAACACTTATCAAAACACAGTTAATAAACAAATATTTGGCCAGGACCTCATACCAAGATTAATAAAAAATTATAATAAGTATTTATAAATCAATAATAATGGAATCACGGAAAGAACCAGAAAGAGAATCCTAATTTGAAAAAGAAAACACCAATTACAATATTCGAAACACACATTTCGGTGCACACACTGAGTGATAAAGAATATCACACATACATATACTTACAACACTGTGCAAAAGTGTTAGGACACTTTGTCATTCTTTCCATTTTTTTGGGAGATAATTCTTCCATAACATTACAGAATGTAAATTACAACACTATGGTAATGCTTCAATGGATCACTGTTGACAAATGAGTGAGCCACAGCAGGAATACTTATAATTCTTTAGAATTCTCATATACTTGTACCAAGGGCGTGCTACAAGTGTTCCGCTCGAATGAACGTACTGTTCAAATTTAGGGTTAAGATAATTGTCATTGTATCCCATGCAGTGTCTTAACTACACAAAAAGAGCTAGCATTTGGTACCGGTATATGTTATAAAAATCAATTTAATAACACTTCACAAAAAACCTTGATAAAAACAGTGTTTAACACTGTAAATTAAGTTTTGTTGTCATGCCATAGCTCATAAAAGCGTAAGGTAGAGAGTTCGCATAAATGCTTTACGGAATGTTGATTTGACTGTCTGACAAATTGCTGCAGACTTGAAATATTGTCCAAACACTGTCAAGTACACCCTAGATCGTGAAACCGAGACAGTTAAATTTGAAAATAGGAAAGGAAGAGGCAGAGCACATAAACTCAAAAACACTGATGTTACGTATCTTTATTTATGTAGTCTTCAGGACAGAAGGAAGACTGGTACTGACCTCAAGCATGGAGATGTATAACCATGTACCGAATGACAGAAAAATGTTCAGAACTACAGTATCAAGAACACTCAACGAAAATGGAATAGTTGGTCATGTAGCAATTAGAAAAGCTAACTTTAATATCCAAATATTATAAAGAAACTGAAACTTGCTAAAAATATAAAAAGTGGTTTTTGATTATTAGAAAAGGGTGTTGTGGGCGGATGACTCCAAGTTTGAAATATGTGGTTCAAAGCGTAGGTTGTACATCTGGCATAGCTCCAATCGTGAAGCATAGGAGATGCAGTGTGATAGCTTGGGGTATTTTTCTGCTGAGGAAGTAGGAGACATATGCAAAATAGATGGAATAGTGCACGAGCGCAAATGTCATCAGATACTGGTTTACATATTATTGGTAAAAGATTCTACTATGAAGAAGGGAGGAATTAGTGGTAAAAATCGCAAACCGCAAAACTGAAATTTGTTTTACTCCCGCATGGGTTTAAAGAACCTCGAAACCAATTTTTGGTGAAGAAACATTCACTTCCTGCGAAGTAGTTACTTGGACATACAACATACATTGCTATAATATCATACAAATTTATATTAGATGCACATGACAGAGTACTATAAATTCGGTCCGGCATGGCCAGGTGAGTTAAGGCGTTCGACTCGTAATCTTAGGGTCGCGGATTCGAATTCCCGTCACACCAAAAACATGCTGGCCCTTTCAGTCGTGGGCGCGTTATAAAGTGACGGTCAATCCCACTATTCGTTGATAAAAGAGTAGCTCAAGAGCTGGTTGCGGGTGGTGATGACTAGCTGCCTACCCTCCAGTTTTACACTGCTAAATTAGACACGGCTAGCACAGATAGCCGTCGAGTAGCTTTGCGCGAAATTCAAAAACAAAAAACAAAATATAAATTCATCTCCTTTATGTAACGTAATATCTCTGTCTTGAAACTTAAAACAACGTTATCGAGTGGACGCTAAACAAATCAAAATTGGTTCTGCAGTTAAAGTCCAAACACCTCATTAACTTCAACCATTTTAGGTTGCAACAAATTAATAATTTTTTCATGCTAGTGAACCCATCAGAACGATCAATAAAAACATATTTTCAATGGAATAAAATATTATGGTGTTAACAAAAGGCTGAGAACAGAACACATAAGGAAACTAACATTAATATCTAATTAATTACTCTCCTTTCTAATATCTTTCTAACAACAGTGTTTTTAACGTGAAACCCAGAACGGATATTGACTTAGTAACTGGTTCGTAAAACAATGCATGTGCAACAGGTTCTTTCCCAGTTGTTAAAAGCCTGTCATATTTTCCCTCCTAATGTTAGTCCATCATTATTCGACTACTAACACTAACAGCAATAAAAAGAAACCATGTCTTCTTTCTTTTCTAATATCTGTACTGTGATATGTATTACTCTACGTGATGTTTCTCTTCAATCAAAACGTGTTAAACCTTTCCAGAGAGGGTCTTTCATAATATAACGCATCGGTTTCCACCAAAGTTTTAAAATAGAATATTGTACGTCAAGATTTGTAACAACTATTTAAACCTAACATATTTCTTGTAACGGCAAAATTACTTTTGACGTTGTCTAACACTTCTAAGTGCTAAGTTATCAAGATGCGATTGGTGCCAGATTAAACTAACTGATGTATATTGATTTCCAAACAGAATAATGTTCTGAAGATAATTTATACGTCAATACTGTGGGGCGTTTTGTTTATTTACGAAAATATTTAGGTCGGTTGATTCACAATAGTTACAAGACCATTTATATAACTTGTTACTTCCACAGATTTTATAGACGTCCTTTACAATAGAGGCCCGGCATGGCCAAGCGTGTTAAGGCATGCGAATCGTAATCTGAGGGTGGCGGGTTCGCATCCCCATTGCGTCAAACATGCTCGCCCTCCCAGCCGTGGGAGCGTTATAATGTGACGGTCAATCCCACTATTCGTTGGTAAAAGAGTAGCCCAAGAGTTGGCGGTGGGTGGTGATGACTAGCTGCCTTCCCTCTAGTCTTGCACTGCTAAATTAGGGACGGCTAGCACAGATAGCCCTCGAGTAGCTTTGTGCGAATTTCCAAAACAAACAAACAAACAAACAAACAAACTTTACAACAGATAAGATCTTAGTTATAGAACCGTTTATACAAGTTGTTGTTATTTACACAGATTTTCAGAACAACGATTTAAATAAATAATATCTTATTTATAACACTGTTTATATCAGCTGTTCTTAAGTCAGTCAACATGGTTTAACGTTACTATTAAGCGAAAAGACAGCTGTGAATAAACGTAATTTAAAATGATTATATATTATCTTTACTGGCCAGATGGGTTAAAGCGTTCGACTCGTAAACGGCTAGTGCAGATAGCCCTCGTGTCGCTTTTCACAAAATTCAAAAGCAAACAAACAAATAACAAATAAATAATTAAAACTGTTGTAAATAAATACTAAATAATTAATCATACTTACCAACTTTGGTAACTTAAACGTAACTAAACGTTATTGCATATTTATGATCACTTTTAATAACCTTTATTAACCTAAAGATAACCTAAGAAGGTCGAACGTTGTTTGTTTTTTTATTAATAAAAGTGTTAATACCCACACCAGCCGTCTGAGATACATTTTTACTTCAAGTGGGTTTCTCGTCATCAATAATTTTATCAATTTTAACTCTTTCCCTACTGGCCCCCAAGTGTTGTTTTTTTTTAATTTCGTGCAAAGCTACAAGAGGGCTATCTGCGCTAGCCGTCCCTATATTTAGTAGTTAAAGCCAACTGTTGAGGCACTCTTTTACCAACGAACAATGGGATTGATCGTACCATTATAACGCCCTCACGGCTGAAAGTGCAAGCATGTTTGGTGTGACGGGCATTCGAACCTGCTACCCTCATATTACGAGTCGAGCGCCCCAATGACACAGTGGTATGTTTGTGGACTTACAACGATAGAATACCTGTAGTAGAAAAAAAGCATAGATAGACCATTGTATAGCTTTGAGCGCAGTTACAAACAAGAGTTCCCTACTGAGTAGGCCCGGCATGGCCAGGTGGTTAAGGCACTTTCAGCCGTAGGAACATCATAATGTGACGGTCAATCTCACTATTTATTGGTAAAATAGTAGCCCAAGAGTTGGCGGTGGGTAGTAATGACTAGCTGCCTTCCCTCTAGTCTTACACTGCTAAATTAATGACGGCTAGCGCAGATAGCCCTCGTGTAGCTTTGCTCGAAATTCAAACCAAACCAAACCAATCCTTACTGAGTATCTCCACTAAGATGATACAATTATTTTATGTTTCATTTTTTTTTCTAGAGGATTAACTTAAACTTTGCAATATTTTCGTCTTACATCTATTTCTTTCAAAGAAGATTTATTTTATGTGTTCAAGTTGGTTAACTGCGATTCAAACTGTGTTCACTCCATAGGATTAGAGGAGTGATTGGAAGTAATAAAGAAATCATATTCCCAACTAAATTTATTTTTCAATGTGTCTTGTACATTCCGTACTTTATATTATAAATATTTACTAGGTCTAAAATCTAATTGTCTATTTCACTGATAAGATCTTTTACGTTCCCGGATTAAATCGTCCCACGCTGGTAAAGTGGTAAGTTTTCGGATTCACAACGCAAAAATAAGGGGTTCGATTCCCTCGGTGGACTCAGCAGATAGTTTAATGAGTCTTTGGTGTAAGAAAACACACACACCAGCTCTAATTGTCTTCTACTTTCTGTACCGATATATTTTCTTTTCATTCAACTAAGGCCCAGCATGGCCAGTTGATTAGGACGCTCGACTCGTAATCCAACAGTCGAGGGTTCGAATCCTCGTCACACCACACATGTTATCTCTTTCAGCAGTGCGTGCGTTATAATGTTATGATCACTCCTACTATTCTTTGGTAAAAGATTATTCCAAGAGTCGGCGGTGAAGGGTGATGACTAGCTAGCTGCCTTCCCTCTAGTCTTACACTGCTAAATTAGACACGGCTAGCACAGATAGCCCTCGAGTAGCTTTGCGCGAAATTCAAAACAAAAACAAAATATAAATTCATCTCCTTTATGTAACGTAACATCTCTGTCTTGAAACTTAAAACAACGTTATCGAGTGGACGCTAAACAAATCAAAATTGGTTCTGCAGTTAAAGTCCAAACACCTCATTAACTTCAACCATTTTAGGTTGCAACAAATTAATAATTTTTTCATGCTAATGAACCCATCAGAACCATCAATAAAAACATATTTTCAATGGAATAAAATATTATGGTGTTAACAAAAGGCTGAGAACAGAACACATAAGGAAACTAACATTAATATCTAATTAATTACTCTCCTTTCTAATATCTTTCTAACAACAGTGTTTTTAACGTGAAACCCAGAATGGATATTGACTTAGTAACTGGTTCGTAAAACAATGCATGTGCAACAGGTTCTTTCCCAGTTGTTAAAAGCCTGTCATATTTTCCCTCCTAATGTTAGTCCATCATTATTCGACTACTAACACTAACAGCAATAAAAAGAAACCATGTCTTCTTTCTTTTCTAATATCTGTACTGTGATATGTATTACTCTACGTGATGTTTCTCTTCAAACAAAACGTGTTAAACCTTTCCAGAGAGGGTCTTTCATAATATAACGCATCGGTTTCCACCAAAGTTTTAAAATAGAATATTGTACGTCAAGATTTGTAACAACTATTTAAACCTAACATATTTCTTGTAACGGCAAAATTACTTTTGACGTTGTCTAACACTTCTAAGTGCTAAGTTATCAAGATGCGATTGGTGCCAGATTAAACTAACTGATGTATATTGATTTCCAAACAGAATAATGTTCTGAAGATAATTTATACGTCAATACTGTGGGGCGTTTTGTTTATTTACGAAAATATTTAGGTCGGTTGATTCACAATAGTTACAAGACCGTTTATATAACTTGTTACTTCCACAGATTTTATAGACATGTACTTTACAACAGAGGCCCGGCATGGCCAAGCGTGTTAAGGCATGCGAATCGTAATCTGAGGGTGGCGGGTTCGCATCCCCATTGCGTCAAACATGCTCGCCCTCCCAGCCGTGGGAGCGTTATAATGTGACGGTCAATCCCACTATTCGTTGGTAAAAGAGTAGCCCAAGAGTTGGCGGTGGGTGGTGATGACTAGCTGCCTTCCCTCTAGTCTTGCACTGCTAAATTAGGGACGGCTAGCACAGATAGCCCTCGAGTAGCTTTGTGCGAAATTCAAAAGTAACAAACTTTACAACAGATAAGATCTTAGTTATAGAACCGTTTATACAAGTTGTTGTTATTTACACAGATTTTCAGAACAACGATTTAAATAAATAATATCTTATTTATAACACTGTTTATATCAGCCGTTTCTAAGTCAGTCAACATGGTTTAACGTTACTATTAAGCGAAAAGACAGCTGTGAATAAACGTAATTTAAAATGATTATATATTATCTTTACTGGCCAGATGGGTCAAAGCGTTCGACTCGTAAACGGCTAGTGCAGATAGCCCTCGTGTCGCTTTTCACAAAATTCAAAAGAAAACAAACAAATAACAAATAAATAATTAAAACTGTTTTGTAAATAAATACTAAATAATTAATCATACTTACCAACTTCGGTAACTTAAACGTAACTAAACGTTATTGCATATTTATGATCACTTTTTTAATAACCTTTATTAACCTAAAGATAACCTAAGAAGGTCGAACGTTGTTTCTTTTTTATTAATAAAAGTGTTAATACCAACACTAGCCGTCCTGAGATACATTTTTACTTCAAGTGGGTTTCTCGTCATCAATAATTTTATCAATTTTAAATCTTTCCCTACTGGCCCCCAAGTGTGTGTTTTTTTTAATTTCGTGCAAAGCTACAAGAGGGCTATCTGCGCTAGCCGTCCCTATATTTAGTAGTTAAAGCCAACTGTTGAGGCACTCTTTTACCAACGAACAGTGGGATTGATCGTACCATTATGACGCCCCCACGGCTGAAAGTGCAAGCATGTTTGGTGCGACGGGCATTCGAACCTGCTACCCTCATATTACGAGTCGAGCGCCCCCAATGACACAGTGGTATGTTTGTGGACTTACAACGATAGAATACCTGTAGTAGGAAGAGCATAGATAGACCATTGTATAGCTTTGAGCGCAGTTACAAACAAGAGTTCCCTACTGAGTAGGCCTGGCATGGCCAGGTGGTTAAGGCACTTTCAGCCGTAGGAACATCATAATGTGACGGTCAATCTCACTATTTATTGGTAAAATAGTAGCCCAAGAGTTGGCGGTGGGTAGTAATGACTAGCTGCTTTTCCTCTAGTCTTACACTGCTAAATTAGTGACGGCTAGCGCAGATAGCCCTCGTGTAGCTTTGCTCGAAATTCAAAACAAACCAAACCAATCCTTACTGAGTATCTCCACTAAGCAAATACAATTATTTTATGTTTCATTTTTTTCTAGAGGATTAACTTAAACTTTGCAATATTTTCGTCTTACACCTATTTCTTTTCAAAGAAGATTTATTTTATGTGTTCAAGTTGGTTAACTGTGATTCAAACTGTGTTCACTCCATAGGATTAGAGGAGTGATTGGAAGTAATAAAGAAATCATATTCCCAACTAAATTTATTTTTCAATGTGTCTTGTACATTCCGTACTTTATATTATAAATATTTACTCGGTCTAAAATCTAGTTGTCTATTTCACTGATAAGATCTTTTACGTTCCCGGATTAAATCGTCCCACGCTGGTAAAGTGGTAAGTCTTCGGATTCACAACGCAAAAATGAGGGGGTTCGATTCCCCTCGGTGGACTCAGCAAATAGCCTAATGAGTCTTTGGTGTAAGAAAACACACACACCAGCTCTAATTGTCTTCTACTTTCTGTACCTATATATTTTCTTTTCATTCAACTAAGGCCCAGCATGGCCAGTTGATTAGGACGCTCGACTCGTAATCCAACAGTCGAGGGTTCGAATCCTCGTCACACCACACATGTTATCTCTTTCAGCAGTGCGTGCGTTATAATGTTATGATCACTCCTACTATTCTTTGGTAAAGATTATTCCAAGAGTTGGCGGTGAAGGGTGATGACTAGCTAGCTGCCTTCCCTCTAGTCTTACACTACTAAATTAGGGACGGCTAGCACAGATAGCCCTCGAATAGCTTTGTGCGAAATTCCAAAAAACAAAAAAACCAAAACCCTCTAGTTTTACACTTTTAAATTAGGGACGGCTAGCGCAGATAGCTCTCAAGTAGCTTTGCGCGAAATTTAAAAACAAAAAAAAACATTCAACTAAACTGAATACAAACCATGATAAAACGAAAAGCAAAATGCAAAGAAATTATCAAAATTGAACTTACTAAATTAATTAAAAGTATCCAAAGAAAGTATCACCTTATAACCTACAGTAACCTAAAGTATTACTGCTTAACCTACAGTAACCTAAAGTATTACTTTTTAAATTATAGTATCCTGAAGTATTACTTTTTAACCTATAGTAGCCTAAGGTATTACGTTTTAATATGTAGTAGTCTAAAGTACTACCTTCTAGCCTGTAGTAATCCAAAGTATTACTGTGTCTAGTAAACTAAGAAACGTGACACATAATACAAAGTATTACTGTGTCTAGTAAACTAAGAAAAGTGATACATAATCCAAAGTATTACTGTGTCTAGTAAACTAAGAAAAGTGATACATAATCCAAAGTATCACAATGTCTAGTAAACTAAGAAAAGTGATACATGATCCAAAGTATTACTGTGTCTAGTAAACTAAGAAAAGTGATACATAATCCAAAGTATTACTATGTCTAGTAAACTAAGAAAAGTGATACATAATCCAAAGTATTACTGTGTCTAGTAAACTAAGAAAAGTGATACATAATCCAAAGTATTACTGTGTCTAGTAAATTAAAAAAAGTGATACATAATCCAAAGTATCACAATGTCTAGTAAACTGAGAAAAGTGATACATAATCCAAAGTATTACTGTGTCTAGTAAACTAAGGAAAGTGATACAAATGAATTATAGTTTTAATGCAAAGTTATTTAGCCACATATTATGCCAAATTTGTTACATTCTCTGTTGTAATTAAAGTTCTTCAAAATGTTTATAAAAGTTAGATTGTTTACCTAGTATTCTGTGTATTTTATCCTAGATGGCCAGAATGAGCAACAGTAATGAACGTTAGGTGGTTTCTTTAACTCTCTACAGCGTACACTATATGATGCAACAGTGTCAACAGGCTATTCTAAAAAACAAACTATAATGAGCATATTGAAACTAATGTGATAACACTGTATACTCACCACTGTGATAAAACTGTATACTCACCACTGTGATAATAGTGTATACTCACTACTGTGATAATACTGTATACTCAACACTGTGATAACACTGTATACTCACCACTGTGATAATACTGTATACTCACCACTGTGATAACACTGTATACTCACTACTGTGATAATACTGTATACTCACCACTGTGATAATGCTGTATACTCACCACTGTGATAATGCTGTATACTCACCACTGTGATAATACTGTATACTCACCACTGTGATAACGCTGCATACTCACCACTGTGATAATAGTGTATACTCACTACTGTGATAATGCTGTATACTCACCACTGTGATAATACTGTATACTCACCACTGTGATAACGCTGTATACTCACCACTGTGATAATGCTGTATACTCACCATTGTGATAATACTATATACTCACCACTGTGATAATACTGTATACTCACTACTGTGATAACACTGTATACTCACCACTGTGATAATACTGTTTTCTCACTACAACAACGCTACTGTTCTAGTTTTAATAACATCGGTACTACCATCTAATTAAGTTCCATTTCTTCAGAACGAGTCACGAGCTTTCACGTGTGTTCTATATATTTTTAGTCTAATTAATCAAAGAAATGCCAGTTTCTGTCCTGTTTCGCTTATTTCATACGAAAAGAATGTACATACAGTTTTACTCTCTCTCTTAGTTTTCCTTTTATCGGAGAAATTACAGATTCTGTTTGCCTGGAAAACGTGACTTGCATATAAAGACCAGGTTTTAAAATGAAACGAGGAAAACTTGGTTATACGAATTTCTGATGATGACTCCTTTATACAGCCATATAAAATTACCCTGTGAATTTCATCTCCGAATACTGTGTCTAAATCTGTTTGACAATAAAGTTAACAATAAGCGCCCTCTTAAAATTTTATAACATTTGTTGAGTAAAAATTATATATCTAAATGTGGGGTTTGTATTGTTCGTGAGTGAGAACTGAAGTCGATAGCTGCTATGTTGATACATTTTACAGAGAAGGCTAAGTATGGCCCAAATTAAGTTTGTTTTAAACTATGATCATAATTTCGACTATTGTGTTACAAGGGATCCTCCTCCATAATTAAAATATGTGAAACACTTTTGAGAGTTTGCAATGAATAAAACCAGTTGATAAAACAAAAGTATAGGTATTTTGAAATTGCGTGTACTACTCCGCTATAATATTTTTTTTTATATAAGTTACAGCAATGCACGCGTTTATTATTTCATGTCTCCCCCTCACGGGCTGGTCAACATGAAATTGAAAGATTTACAACCCTTAAATTTGGACAGGGTACATGTAGTCCATTATGTAGCTTTGCGCAACGATAACAACTACAGTTATTTTGTCGTTGCGTCTCAGTTTTCGTTGTGAAATGGCTCGGCATGGCCAAGCATGTTAAGGCGTGCGACTCGTAATCTGAGGGTCGCGAGTTCGCATCCCCGTCGCGCCAAACATGCTCGCCCTTTCAGCCGTGGGGCGTTATAATGTTACGGCCAATCCCACTATTCATTGGTAAAAGAGTAGCCCAAGAGTTGGCGGTGGGCGGTGATGACTAGTTGCCTTCCCTCTAGTCTTACACTGCGAAATTAGGGACGGCTAGCACAGATAGCCCTCGAGTAGCTTTGTGCGAAATTCAAAAAACAAACAAACAAACAAACAATCGTTGTGAAACAACACGAATGAAGTAGTAGGAACGTAAGCATAAGGCACCATCATTCATGACCAAATAGAAACCTTCATTGTCGCTCTTTTGTTGTTTAGACTTTTTTTTATTTGTTATTGAACAATATCGATGAAATCGTGAGAACATAAAAATTTATCTCTCTGCAATCAGGCCTCACCTGCATTATTTCTTCTTTACGACTCAGTTTTCGTTAAGGAACAATCAATCAATATAAGATAAGGATGGAAGCCTGGCATATCTTTACGGTTAGGCTGCTTCCTCGGAATTTGTAAGCTGTAGAACTAAAATCATGGTAAAATATGCTGTGAGTGAATTAAAATGTAGTGACCAATTACACTATTCGTTGATAAAAAGTAGCCCAATAACTGGAGACGGGTGATGTTGACTAGTTGCCTTGTCTTTTATCTATTACTTGAAAATTACGGACGGTTAGCTCAGATATACCTGTAATAACGTTGTGTAAACTTCAATAAACAATGGTAAGGATCAATCACTTTTGTCTTTAATAGTGGTCGTTTAAATCCTCAAGAATAACATCTTTATATTGAAAAGTAAACAGATATTTTAACACCTTTATACCGTCTATCAATGAGTAAACAGATAGTTTATCATCCTTATATAGTCTATCAGTAAGTAAACAAACGATTTAACGTCCTTATACAGTCTAACAATAAGTAAAAAGATAACCTAACATCCTTTTTCAGTCTATCAATGAGTAAACGAATGATTTAACATCCTTATACAGTCTAACAATAAATAAACAGATGATATAACATCCTTATACAGTCTATCAATGAGTAACAAAATGATTTAACATCCTTATACAATCTTTTAATAAGTAAACAGATAATTAATTACAGAATATAAAATTACCATCCTCATGATTTTATGTAAGTAACTCTGGTGTGTAAATAGAGGAATAGCTTGGTAAAGATCAGCGAGTAGCAAACAACAGTGAAAGAATCTAGGAATGACTTGTACTTCCACATGGCTGCTCAATTACGACAACAGGAGAATGGTCAAAGTTAGTGAAAAATAGCCACGTTACTTACAATTCCACTGTCCACAGTGAATAGAACGGCAATGAATTTCCAGCCACATAGAAAACAATAATTCGTGCGAAGAAGAATTGTAGAAAATGACACAGGAAGTGTGCCCCAAATACCATCAGAAGTTACCAGCATAGCATGGCTTAGTATTGAATAAGAACAAAGCAAAAGCCATTTCTATCTCACTCCAGGCAGTATCGTACAGACGTGGGCATCACCAACCATATTAACTTTTCCTTCTATTGTGTAAACTGTCGCTTTCCTATGAAGTCCAGACTTCTATCTCAAGACATCTGTTATGGGTATTAAAACGTTTATTAAAATAAAGTAGAGAACAACGTTTCGACCTTCTAGGATTATCTTCATGTTAACCGAGAGAGAGTTTGCTAAAGTAGTAACACCCATACCAGCCGTCTCGAGATACATTTTTTACCTCAAGCAGGTTTCTCGTTACCACGATGTCCAGACTTGTACAATTCTTAGACAGTAAACACACCTTGGTTTAATTGTTGTTTTTTTAAATACAAAACAAAACAATAAGTTATCTGTTCACTACAGGGAATCGAACACCAGAGATTAGCATTGTAAGCCCACGAAGGTACCGCAGACCTACTTGAAGAGGAGGAACAATTAAAATAAGGACTATACAGGTTAGGTTAGCAATCATGTGTGTATGTATATTCTTATAGCAAAGCCCCATGTGCTGAGTCCACCCTGGGGAATCGAAACCCTGCTTTTCGCGTTGCAAATCCATAGACTTACCACTGTACTAGCGAGGGTCTGATAATCACGACTTTATTTTATAAACTTGGAATAACGAGATGATATAAGCTGTCTCTCTTTTGTTGCAATTAAGTGTTACTAGAGGTCTAAACCCACCCTCTTATTAATTTATTAAATTTTAAGAATTATAAATAAACTGGAAGATAAATTACTGAATATTTACTACATGGAAGCAGCATTGACGATAAACTCAATAAGACATATTACGGTGTTTACGTTGGGTATTCTTACCAATTAGAACGATGTTCAGTATGTCCATATGAAAGAAACTTTAGAAATCAATTTGAATCTATTACTGGACTGAAAATAATCGAATATAGAACTTCTTCTCAAGATATAAATCTACATTCATATATTACTACAAGAAATAAATTGAACAATAAAATATTTTTTTTAATTTAAAAAAAACAGACATTCGATATAACTACAAAGAATGTTTTCAATGATTGAACTCCGCCCAGACATTGACGATAAAGTTCATATTAAATTATTACTCACACAGGTTATTTATTTATGAGGCACTTCCATCATATACATAAAGTGCTGACTGTCGCTGTTACAAAAGAAATATTCAGAGCTACTGAACTGAACGACGTTAAGAAAAACCCCAAACTATCAGTTATTCAGAGAAAAGTAAAGTTTGGGTTTCAAATTGCATTATCTAAAAATATCTCTTTTTTTTTTTTTTGGACTCAGGTTCTTCGAAATGCAAACCATGGTCTAATCCATCTGTTTGTTTGTTTCGGAATTTCGCACAAAGCAACTCGAGGGCTATCTGTGCTACCCGTCCCTAGGCCCTAATCCATCTGAAGCAATGTTTGTCCAGCGAAAGTTTTGAGTGATTACAATACTATGACATGATGGGATTTAAGTAAAATTGCACAGATTTGTTATGCTTCTTTCAGTATGTACAAATATGTATTTGAAAGTATGTGTGCTACTTTTATGTGTAAGTATTATACACATGAGAATATAATATCGAAAAACAGCTGTTAGTAAACTTTGTTTCGTTAAGGTGATTTTAAAATTACTGTAAAATAATATTATGTACATAATGTTTTACAATATACTACCTCTTTAAAATCTGTATTTTTATGGAAGTGAGAATTATTTTAAATATTACTATGTAATATTAAAAAGTCCATAAATACTTTATTATCCTGCTAATGAGAAAGCCCGGCATAGCCTAGCGTGTTAAGGCGTGCGACTTGTAATCGCGGGTTCGCGATTGAAGGTAATTGAGGGTCGCGGGTTCGAATCCTCGTCGCACCAAACGTGCGCCATTTCAGCCGTGGGAGCGTTATAATGTGACGGTCAATCCTACTATTCGTTGGTAAAAGAGTAGCCCAAGAGTTGGCGGTGATGACTACCTGCCTTCCCTCTAGTCTTACACTGCTAAATTAGGGACGGCTAGCACGGATAGCCCTTGAGTAACTTTATGCGAAATTCAAAAACAAACAAACCTTATGAGAAGCATTTGGTTTACAGAAGAATAAACATCAGTGTCTCATAAAATAATCTCTATACTTCCTATCAAGCAATCATTGTGAAATCGACTGAAACCTGGTACATGTTCCATTTCAGCTACTATGCACAGAGACAGGCTTGAAATTTCTCATAGTTGTATAAACTCTAGCCATGTAATATAAAGACAGTTGATACGGGTATTAAAACTTTAATTAAAATAAAGTACAGAACAACGTTTTGACATTCTAAGGTCAGCTTTAGGTTAATAAAGAGAAACTGACCGTTGCTAGACAAGGACGAGGTTCTAACGTGTGTGAGATTGTAGAATGCGTTGCAGTTTGTTTGTTTGAAATTAAGCACAAAGCTACACAATGGGCTATCAGTGCTCTGCCCACGACAGGTATCGAAACCAAGTTTTAAGCAGCGTGGGTTCGCAGACAGACAGCTGTGACACCGGAGACGCGTTGTAGTCAGGTGTTAGGTTGTTAATTAACATTGGTGTAACAAATGCAAATTTAAATAAGTCCTACTTATACAATAACCCAAACTAAAATTAAACCAATATAAAGAAACACCTTTGTACCTATACTAATTAATAACCTAGCATCTAACTTCAACGCCACTGCAGACTCATGCCCGTTCGCACTTTTGTTCCTAAGACATGTGTCTAGCAACGGTCAGTTGCTCTTTATTAACCTGAAAATGGCCTAAGAAGGTCATTAGTTTAATTAAAGTTTTAATACCCGTACCAGCCGTCTTTAGAATACGTTTCTGAGGGGGCTTCATGAACTCTAACCATGTCTGTGGGTGAAAACCATTAATAATGGATTTGTATGTTAACACAGATCTTCGACTTTTTTCCCATGTAATGATGTAATTTTATTTCGTCTAGCACAATTTAGTTTTTATCAAGTTGAATATTTATAGAAAGAGTCGGCAGTTAACTGGGTAAAGTTTGTAAAAAACTCATCAAAAACATCTCCGATTTGTGACATTTTCCCAGCAATAGTAAACATTTTTATGACAGTTTCTCTTTTGATTGTTCCAAAACGCCCTGCAGGTTTTGGATGCTGATGGTAGTTTGTCAAACTGCGATGGATTTGAGATCTATCTCTCATAGGATAAGAGTAAAACGGTTTGTCTGATGGTGGTTCAGTATCTTATCATGACAAATAAAGTGGAACATGTCCATTTTATTTATGATCTCAGCATTGGTACCATTTTTATTAACCCACTTTTGTATCAGTAACCACCAATCCGTGACTAAAGAAATGTATGGTTCAGACTGAAATTTGAGATTGCAGTAAAAAACATTCTAAGTCCATCACAGCTTATGCAGATGCCATGACTAAGGTTTCAATAAAACCTTTATTAAACTGCTAAAATTAAACGGAATATGTGCATAAGACAGTTTAGTTCAACTTTCGTGTTCGTGGCGAAGCGTGAAGATCTTGTTATTGTTGAAGATAAGGCACTCCGTCACGGACAGACACTTGTGTTTATTGCTAGGAGGCTACGTCTCCTGTGCATCTATGCTGACTTGATCATATATTAGTTAGGGTTTTTTCCTATGCGTCTTTCAGTTTCAATCTTTTTTTTAATTCAAAATACTCACTGTTTTGTCAGGAATTTGGGATCAGCTTCGTCTAGTAATTCTTCATTTCAGCTTATAAAAGTTTGACTTGGCAGAACCTAAGGATCTTCTTGAGTCCTCAGAGTGTTTGCTTTTAAGAGTATCAACAAGACAAACTGCCCTGCTAAATACTTAATCTTTTGACTGGCCGAACTGGGACTGAACTACAATATTTGAATTATAAGGGGGCAAGAGGTTATTTGGCAATTTCTCTCTTCTTTAGGTTCTGAACTACAGTATTTGAATTATAATGGGACAATAGATTATTTGGCAATTTCTCCCTTCTTTAGGTTCTGAACTACAATATTTGAATCATAATGGGGCAATAGATTATTTGGCAATCTCTCCCTTCTTTAGGTTCTGAACTACAATATTTGAATTATAAGGGGGCAAGAGGCTATTTCGCAATTTCTCCCTTCTTCAGGTTCTGAATTACAATATTTGAATCATAATGGGGCAATAGATTATTTGGCAATTTCTCCCTTCTTTAGGTTCTGAACTACAATATTTGAATCATAATGGGACAATAGATTATTTGGCAATTTTTCCCTTCTTTAGGTTCTGAACTACAATATTTGAATCATAATGGGGCAATAGATTATTTGGCAATTTCTCCCTTCTTTAGGTTCTGAACTACAATATTTGAATCATAATGGGACAATAGATTATTTGGCAATTTCTCCCTTCTTTAGGTTTTGAACTACAATATTTGAATCATAATGGGACAATAGATTATTTGGCAATTTCTCCCTTCTTTAGGTTCTGAACTACAATATTTGAATCATAATGGGACAATAGATTATTTGGCAATTTCTCCCTTCTTTAGGTTTTGAACTACAATATTTGAATCATAATGGGACAATAGATTATTTGGCAATTTTTCCCTTCTTCAGGTTCTGAACTACAATATTTGAATCATAATGGGGCAAGACATTATTTTGCAACTTCTTCCCTCTTTAGGTTCTGGACGTAGTTCCTTATGACAACAATTTCTTGAATCGATCCAGCAAAGAATAAAGCATTAATGTATATTTATAATTCATAAAATCATGATGGAATTCTATCTGGATATTTTAGAATGGTCCTGAGTAAGAACCAATAACTACTTTGTTTGTTTGTTTTATTTCTGTTCAGTTTTTGCTTTGATATTCCTTTACTTTTTCATAATTACAAATAGTAATAATGGTTAAAACAAACAATGGTAATGTTAAAAAAACAATAATAACGGTTAAAATAAACAACGGTAATGGTAAAACAAACAATAATAACGTTTAAAAAAAACAACGGTAATGTTAAAAAACAATAATAATGGTCAAACAAACAATAGTAATTGTAAAATAAAGAATAATAATTGTTAAAACAAGCAATGGTAATGTTAAAAAACAGTATTAACGGACAAAATAAGCAACGATAATGTTAAAACAAACAATAATAATATTTAAAACAAATGATGGTAATGGTAAAACAAAGAATAATAATATTTAAAACAAATGATGGTAATGGTAAAACAAACAATAATAATATTTAAAACAAATGATGGTAATGGTAAAACAAAGAATAATAATATTTAAAACAAATGATGGTAATGGTAAAACAAACAATAATAATATTTAAAACAAATAATGGTAATGGTAAAACAAACAATAATAATATTTAAAACAAATAATGGTAATGGTAAAACAGACAATAATAATATTTAAAACAAATAATGGTAATGGTAAAACAGACAATAATAATATTTAAAACAAATAATGGTAATGGTAAAACAAACAATAATAATATTTAAAACAAATAATGGTAATGATAAAACAAACAATAATAATGGTAAATATCTTCAAAATATATCACGTGATCTGCTGCTCTTCCTTCATATCATGATCAGCGTGTTTAAAGCTATAATGTAGTCTGTGCTTTGTGAAGTACCTTGTACTTCATAGTACTTTCCATAGCGCTTTTGCATTTACAGTTAGTCTAATTAGTGGAAGAAACAGAGAGACTAGTTAGTTCAGTTAGAACTGTACATTCTTTTATCACTGAATGTTTTCGTTTTCGATGTCTAAAGAACTTGCGAGACTGGGACATGTGATTTGAAACAAAACATCTTATTCTTTTGTAAATAAGATAATCTACATTGGATGTTGTATCATGATAGAGTCATCAAAACACTTCATCGTGACACTTGAGTGATGATAATTCTAAAGTCGAAAACTCTTGTTGCTTGTTCGAATGATTCTTTCACTCGAGTTAGTTTAGCGTATTATACACTTAATTAGGTCATTAGAGCGGGAATAATATTGGTATAAAAACACGCCATGATTAATGTCTGCTTGGAATCACCATAACTCAACTAATATCGTAAGCAATATGGACAAATTGAAAAACATCCTTCATCTTAATATCCACAAGATTCCAGAGAACAGT
Organism: Tachypleus tridentatus; assembly: GCF_004210375.1. Taxonomy (NCBI): domain Eukaryota; kingdom Metazoa; phylum Arthropoda; class Merostomata; order Xiphosura; family Limulidae; genus Tachypleus; species Tachypleus tridentatus. The sequence continues at coordinate 124,555,212 of NC_134831.1, forward strand.
GTGAATAAATTGAAATATCCATTTCTGAAATAAGTTGATGTGGAAAGCATGCTGCCAATTTGATTAATGCATATGAAAATTCAAAATAAACTACATGGTTTGATAACCGAATAAATGTCACAAAAATTATATTGCAAATTATAATTCGCGATAATTTTAATGAAATCATTTAACACTTAATGATTGATCAGTAACTATGGAATGACTCAAAGTGCAAACCAGGAAAACAGAGCATCTGCCTGCATCATAAGAAAACCACACATAATACATAATATGCCATATTGTAAACCACACATAATACATAATATGCCATATTGTAAACCACACATAATACATAATCTGCCATATTAAAAACCACACATAATACATAATATGCCAAATTGAAAACGACACATAATACATAATATGCCATACTGGAAACCACACATAATACATAATATGCCACATTGAAATCCACACATAATACATAATCTGCCATATTAAAATTCACACATAATACATAATATGCCATATTGAAAACCACACATAATACATAATATGCCATATTGAAAACCACACATAATATGCCATATTGATTCCACTTTTCTAACAGACGCCTAAACCTTTCAACACAGGGACGTGTTAAAAATAATTAATAAGGGGGACATTTAAAACATTAAAGCATTTTGGAGTTAAAGTATAACAAACAAACACAACTATTTCACACACATACATTATGCATTTTTCTGAGAAAGATCACATTAATGTAATATGTATTTTGAGATAATTGTGTAAAGGATGGGGAATTTAACTGTGTTTCGGTTAAACTGGGAGATTTAGTCAAGGACTAAATATGTTAAAATTATCTTCGGGCATTTAGAATTTATGTTGGCCTCTAAATACCAGACGGCCCGGCATGGCAAGGTGGGTTAAGGTGTTCGACTCGTAATTTGAGGGTCGCGGGTTCAAATCTCCGTCGCACCAAACATGCTTGCCTTTTCAGCCGTGGGGTGTTATAAAGTGACAGCCAATTCCACTATTCGTTGGTGAAGGAGTAGCCCAAGAGTAGTCGGTGGGGTAGTGATAGCTAACTGTCTTCCCTCTAGTCTTGCATTGCAAAATTAGGGACAGCTAGCGCATATAACTCTTGTGTAGCTTTGCGCGAAAATAAAACAAAACAAAACAAATTAAATTACCAGAGATGGGTTAAGTCGCTTCAGATGATGTGCGTTTTCTTATAGCAGAGCCACATTGTACTATCTACTGAGCACACCGAGGGGAATAGAACACCTGATTTTAGCGTTGTAAATCCGTAGACTTAACTCTGTACTAGCGGGAGGCGCTCCAAAGGGAAGAACCAGTCACTGAGGTGTGTATACAAAAAGTAACATGTAAAACAACATTTTTTCCTCTGATATTGTGCTACTCTACGTAGTACAGCTAAACCCAGTGTTGATTTGGGTAATATGCAGTCAAAGTCTGCACTGCTTGGCTTCAGTTTAAGGAAGAAAAGAAGGAAGGATGTTATAAGTATTATAACTGATTTTGTTAAGTTTTATATCTCAGAAATCATTGTTTGTGTCGTTGTTTCAAACACGTTAAATTAAAACAAAAATTTTCTACACAGAGTATTACATTGTAATAAGACAAGCCTTGGCAATTATTGTATGGATGTATGTCTTTTCCCACTAGATAGTTTTGTTTTGTTTACAAAATGTTAAGCACAGACTGGGCAAACTAATCAGACTACACGAACCAATTTTTATAATATTGAATTTCAATATAATGTTTATGTTTATTGCCTTTAAACAGCATACATATAAGGCTAGAAACTTCATATTAATAGAACACAAATTATAACTGTTAGGTATAAATTGGTTTCGACAAAACTTTGGTTGTTAAAATGTTGTAAAGCTACTTTGAAAGGTGAGGCCACTTGTTACTGATAAATTTTGAATCTTGGTGTTTGTGTGATTTTTAGCAGCTTTAATTTGGTTATATAATAGTAGAAATTTCCCACTTAAGTGTTAAAATGAAAAAAAATTAAATGAAAGCTTTCTTAAATGTTGTGATTGTTTTTTAAATTTATCTATGAACTAGCAACATGTTTAATATAGAGTGTTATATTGAACTAAAAAATGTAGCATTTGGTGAATCTCAAACGTAAGTCTGTTAACAGTAACTAAACTTATTATTAGTAGTACTTAGTGTTATATAGTAAATAATGCTAAAGGGAAAGGTTAACTATATTTATTCTTTCTTTTAGAGCAAAGCCACATGGTATTATCTGCGGAGCCCACCGAGAGGAATCGAACCCCTGATTCTAGGGTTGTAAATCCGTACAGATACCGTTGTACTAGCGAGGGTCATATTTATTTTAACTTACGTGATATTCTATATTAAGTTTATCAAAATTGTGAACTTTATTCACAAGTAACTCGGGTGCCCTTCCGTTGGATAGGTGAAATAAACACTCGTTTATAACAACTTGTATTTTATCTTAATTTAATAACCAATAAGAATGCAACATAAAGGTACCAATACTGAAAAGAAAGACAAACTGACTTCAGTAATTCTATCAGTATAAAATTAGATGGTGAGAGGGGTCGAACAGCCACCTCATGACCTTTCTCATGTCATTCTATATCACTGTCAAGTTTGGTGCTGATTGATCAAGAAATGTAGAAACGTATAAAAACAGATATACAGACATACACATATTGACCTTTATCTATCCAGATGTACCAATGATGACTGATCAGGTTATCCTTTAATATATAATGTTGTAAAAAGCCAAATAAATATTCACAGCATCGCCAGTTTAATGTTCTCAGTATACAAATCTTGTTTAATTTTTTATGGGATATTTATTCAGCAATACTCTAAAAAGGTGTCTTCATAAACAAATATGTAACTTAAAGTCACATTGTTGAACCTTATGGTGGAGTAAAGTCGTATATAACGTCAAGACAATAAATGTAGCATTCTGTGCAAACTATGATAAGATGCAGTTAAATCTACAGTCAGCCATAATACTGTCTGCGATACTAGATTTACGTCTCCATGAGTCTTCTTTCCAAGATTATGTTGTCATATATAGCTGAAGTTGTGAGGTAACTTCATAACGTTTGGCTATTATAAAAGAACGTTTATGTATTATTTTTCGTAGTGATATTATAATACAAGGAAGATATATTATCAAAATAATTTCAGTTTCAGAGTAAATTGGCTGCAAATATCAGGTTTGAAACTCAAATTCTTAAGTTTACACGTTTAGTTTCGACTCGAGTGGCAACAATTTTTTATACAACTTAGCACTCACGATTCAAAGTACTCACACAAATATTTACATATATATGTACAAACTTGTAAAAACCGTTTTCTCTTATGAACTTAATATTCTGGCTAAAGAATTCATCCATGATAGGAGTTAAAATAAAATACTTCTGTTAAAGTAGCTTGTACAAAAAAAAACAACACGCATAGAGGAAATTAGCTTTGAAACGAAGCTCAATAAGTTACCAGAGAAGGTAAAACTTTGCACACTGAAAACAGCAAATAATAAAGCAGATAACCTGTTAGACAACTGTGGTGTTGGAAAAAGGTAGAATGTTTAGGTTTAATGTTCAGTTTTATGATTTGGAAATCAAAATCATATTTGCTAAATCAAAACTTTAAAGTCAAACACAAAATATTATTTTTAAAAAGCTCTGAAAGTGAAAACTAGCTTCGTATTAATTTAATTAGAAAATTATTTTGTAATCTTAAATTTCAGTACTAATTAGTTTTATTCTAGGTTACGAAACCATATCTGACCATGAAACAGAAAACAGGTGAAGCGGAACAGCTTAACTGTGCTGCCAGCAAGGGGATATTTTTATTGTTATTCAACAGAACATTTAAAAACTTTTAGAAGATCAGTTTAGGAGGAAAACGTTTAATTACAGCGAAATTCAAATACTTGTTCTACCAGACAAGTTTTAAGAAGGTTCTACATGCTGAAAATGAAACATTGGTCTTCACGCTGAGAAGGGTAATTGGTGCTCCTGATCGCCTTAGACAGTGACTTTTAGAACCCATTACTCTTACAATTGTCTTGTTAACAAATATTCTATTTTTGATTGAAGGTTATTTTCTTTGAAATATCATATTTTTTATTATACATTGTTGAACATTCTTTATATGAATTAATATTCTGCCGCCAAAAATACTCTGGCATTATTATCCAGCTATAAGCTTTACAATGTGCCTTGGCCACATGTGAGGGGAAAACCTTGCAATGCATCGTGTACCAAAGGAGCATTTAATTTATTATGGATGATAAATAATAAACGGTGTTTTGCGTTAGCCAAGTATACGATATAATACGAAATAATATAATTTCATGTAGTTGTATAATTGGACTTTTTAAAATTAGTTTTATCTCAATTTATTTAACTCTACTTAGAGAGATCACCCAGTCAGAACTAACGAGTAGTCCGATTACAATTCGATACAAACACACTCGACTCCAACAGTTTAGTTTTGCAAAAAATCCCCTCAGTTTTAACTTAAGAAAAATAACTCTGATATTATTTTAGTTCATAGAGTTTCATGTTCTACTATTTGGAAGTTTGTATTTCAGATTTTTGTGCACATTCCTGTTTGATGTTTTCCTGTTAGCTTCATCCTCTTAGTCTCTCACATTGTCTAAGTTTATTTTCTCAAGTTGATCCTACTCAAAACCCAATAGCTTCAATAGAGACTTGCGCCCAAAACTGTTGTTCCACACCTGTGAGGGTTAACCAGCCCGCTAAAATAGTTTACATTTAACCATTTTGATGTTCCTAAGTTTGCGAGTGACAGCGTAATTCCTCTGTACCATCTTCACCTACATTTCACATAGTATGAACGTTTACACACGAGTCAGTTGGATACAAAAGATCCTAAAGCCAGTAGTTTCTTTTACACTTATGAACCTGGTACGTACTGCCAGTCACACAGACTACAAATCCTGTTATTGTAATATTCTTCGAACAATCCATTTAATATAACAAATAATGCTACTGTTGTAACCTCCATAAATATGAACATTATTGATAAATTAATGTGTATTACTTAAACAATAGGAAAATAATTTATTAGTAAGTAAAGAGCTTTTAGAGAGGCTAATTTTAAAATATCTTCTCTTAGAGAAACATTTCAGAGAATCTTTTGTTCATATATATTTTTATTAGGCACAAAGCTAAACAATGAATTATCTATATTGCGCTTACAATGGGTATCGAAACTCAGTTTTTAGCGTTACAAGCTTTCAGACTTAGAATCATTTGTTGATTTACAACTTATTTTTACTATAAATGCATTGTTAACCCTTGATGACCTCTAGGGCTTCTATTATATTATCTTCACTTTTAGATTTTAAAAACTATTCCGTACCATCTTTATGTTGCCCGTGTATTTATTTCTCTTATGACGGAGTTGTACAAACGAGACAACAAAGAAATAATAAATGTTGATTTTTATATTCTATGGTATACTAAACACGACAAGGTAGGGCCTATTTTTTTTAAGAAATATTAAAGGTGTATATCAAATGTAATTATATTAAAGTGATTGAAATATTTTATTAGTAGTATATAATGAATACAAATATAGATTTACAAATTATTTTAGTAGTGTTGATTTGTATTGCAGATTAACTTGAAATCATTCGTGTTTATTTAACAAATACCAAACTTAAGACTGTAATTAAGTTGTTGTTTTTTTTCAGTTATTATTTCTGGTTATTAAAGTTTGTCACGAAATTCCACTCATTATAAGCTGTGATGTCCAATATAACTAATAATTACCTCTGCTTAATTATGGACGTTTTAATTTGTATATTTATTTTTAATTTTGCGCAAAGCTACACGAGAGCTATCTGCGCTAGTTAGTAGCGCAAGACTAGATGAAAGACAGCTAGTCATCACCACTCACCGCCAACTCTTGGGCTACTTTTTTATCAACGTATAGTGGGATTGACCGTCACATTATAACTCCCCCACGGCTGAAAGAGTGAGCATATTCGAATCCGCGACCAGCAGATTACGAGTCGAACGCCTTAACCCACCTGGCCATGCGGCTACATATGGACATCTTAAACCTTTGCATTTGGAATATGTTCGATCTTAAAATACACTTTGCTTTTACGAGAAATAAAACTACATAGTAGAGGTCATAAGAAATAATTCTGTCATACAAAATCTTACTATGCTTGGAGTGAATAGCAGTCTTCTTTGGTCAGATACTAAACCAAATATTTATCACACAATATGATACCGAAACTGAATTCATAATACTGCAAGAATCTCTTTAGCGTTCTCGGGACATCTTCGTGGTTATGTGGTAACGAAACCGTGCTGGGTTTGAAGGCCTCCTTTAATCTCCTTGTACTCAACACAATGAACTCACATTTCCATGGGATTTGAAGAATGCATAGCATTGACACTATTCATTTAATATTCTGGATTATTCAGTAGACACGTTGTTTAAAATAATGATAACAAATACAAAGCCCAATATATCATTTCATTCACGGCTTGTCATTGGGTTAAACCAGTTTAGAGAAACTGCAGCTCTAGTTAAGGACAATTTTTACTGGTTAACAAAAGACAATTAAAACATCAAACATATAATATTATATATAAATATATATTGTGTTATTTTTAATTATAAACTCGTATTCATATTTCTGTTTAACATTCTCAGTTGAATGCTTAGACTTTCCCTTTATTGTCTACGTAATCTGCAAGGAGATATTTGAATACCAGTGAATATTTTACCATAGTTCATCTTTGGTACATCTTAGTTTAAATATTAGTCGGTTCTGAATAGGCTGTGGAAAAGTATGAAGTATTTCCTAAGGGAAACAGATTGTTTAAGATCTTGTTAAAAATAGGTTTTAAAACTACTCAAATAGCACGAAAAATGTTAAAATTTACAATATTAGTTTCACTTGATAAAGTGTATGAGAGAACTAGCCTTCTGTTCTTTAAGACAGATTCCAATAAAGAACTACATGATGTTAGAACTTTATACAGAAAACCTGTGCCAATATGCTCCCACATTAACGTTGTCACTAAAGTGCTATCTATTCCATGTTTTACTATTCCGCTGAAACAAAACGTTAGTGATGACAAGGCCAAGAATTACGGTACAATTCATTAAATGCGCCAAATAACCTAATGGAAAAAGACTCGTCAATATAAAATTCCCATTAATCATTGAGAAGTCTAAAAGTTAACCATTGGTAGATTCCCGTTACAGAAGATACTCACCCTTTCAGACGTAGGGCTGAAGGTGTTATAAAGGGAAAGTCAATCCCATTATTCGTTGGTAAAAATAAGCCTAACATTAGCGGTGGGTAATATGGAACAGCTGTATTCTCTCTAGTCTGTCGCTACAAAATTAGGGACGGCTAGCAAAGATGACCCTTGAGTAGATATGTGTGAAATTTAACAAAAGCAAAAACAGACTTACATTAAAGATTGGTAGAATAAAGTCTTTAATTTATATTATTATTCAGAACTCTGGCTTTTATCGATATTTCTGTTTCTACAAATTATTGAAGTCAAGATTCACAATGGATTCTATTTAAAATGGATTTTTTCTATTCATCAGGTCATTAGGACATTTAATATGTACTCACTAACACGATACAAACTAACTGTTATTGTTATTGTTGAAAGAAACAGATTATTAATTAAAAAATTGAGTTCCGACTGTTTACATATCCTCCGCATGAGTTCAGAGAGGACTTTGACATCAGGAGAGTATTGGTTTATGTTTCTGGTTTCTCTCCTGCTCCTATGTGATGTTAATCTTATTTCTGTTATCCTTTATGTCTCTTGATGATTATTACGTCCAGGAAATATAGTTTATCTTCTATCTTTAATTGAATTTACATCAGAAGGCAATGTCTCCTGAGCTGTTCCATGAATTCTTCAAAGTGCATGTGTGACCATATTACAACTTCATTCTGTGCATATCTGAACCAGCTTATGGCCATATTACAACTTTATTGTCAGCATATCTGAGCCAATCTGTGACCATATTACAACTTTATCTCCTACATGTCTGAGCAAGTTTATAGCCATATTACAACTTTATCGTCAACATATCTGAGCCAGATATTCTGCGAGCGTTGCCTTTGAAATTATCCATGCAGATGTTATCGAATATTAGCGATAGAAATAAGCCCATAGATAAGCCTTCTTTGTGCTGGTTGTATTTGTCTTCGTATTGAAAAATGTTATGTTGCTACTCAAGCTTTTGAGTGTTGTTATCGTGAGGACTGGCGATTGTGTACATTTATTTTGTCTAATTCGTCGTTAATTTTATCTTCACAAACAATACTTCATCAACATCAATAAGTTTCCTCCACAAACCATAGAAAACATTATACGCACACACCAAGAAAAAAGCAAAATCAACCAACAAATGTAAATATATTCCACGAATTAAAAAATCACGAAACCATATACTGCTGCATACCATATATTCCCGACATCAGCAGAAAAATAACCAACATTTGGCAAAAAACTAGTAACAAAATATGACATTCCAGTTAATACCAAATTTATTCAAAAACCAGGTACAAAACTAAGGTCTATACAATGTAAAAATTACACTGACAAACACCACACCGACATTATTTATAAAATACAATGTGATAACTGCCACGACTCCTATATTGGAGGGCCCGGCATGGCCTAGCTCGTTAAGGCGTGCACTTCGTGATCTGAGGGTCGCGGGTTCGCGCCCGAGTCGCGCCAAACATGCTCGCCCTCCCAGCCGTGGGGGCGTTATAATGTGACGGTCAATCCCACTATTCGTTGGTAAAAAGAGTAGCCCAAGAGTTGGCGGTGGGTGGTGATGACTAGCTGCCTTCCCTCTAGTCTTACACTGCTAAATTAGGGACGGCTAGCACAGATAGCCCTCGAGTAGCTTTGTGCGAAATTCCAAACAAACAAACAAACCAACCTATATTGGAGAAACAAGTAGAAAATGGAAACCAGATTTAAAGAACACAAGAAGTCATCTCCACACATTTTCGAACATTGCAAATTAAATAAACACAACGTAATCATAGAAAACACCCAAATACTAAATAAAGAAACAAACATAAACAAACGCAATATTAAAGACGCCTTACCTATACAACAACTCAAGCCCAAAACAAACCAATGTAGAGGAACATCTTTATATCTATATTAATAAAAATATAATCAAACATCTAAGCACGCCCTATACATTCCTACACTCACTTACACAACCCTTTTCAAACATGTTGGTCAACTATCGGTCAGTTACCTCCTTCTTTCTTTGTGAACCCGACGATGACCGAGGGAGGTTGAAACGTTGTTCGCTCCTCTACATAAAAATTTTCTCAACCCAAAACAAGCCGTTTTTACATATATATTTTTCTCTGTTTGTTCTATATTTCGCGCAAAGCTACACGACGGATGTCTGCGCAATCGTCCCAAATTGAACAGTAAAACCAAGAGGGAAGGCACTAACTACGTCATCACCAGCTGCTGCCACCTATTGGACTACTCTTTTACCAACGAATAGTGGTATTCATCGTCACATTATAACGTTCCCACCGCTGAAAGGGCGAACATGTTTCGTGGGACAGGGATTCGAACCCACGACCCTCAAATATGATGTATAGAAGCCGACCATTGTGTTGTTGTGTTGTTGAGGTATAGTGTTAGTTGTTTGACAGTTTCTGTTATAATATTGTTCTTATATTTCTTGAGTAATTAATTAATATTTGTCTGTGTTAGTGGTTAAGTTAGATCTTTGTTAAGTGTATTTCTACAACTAACTTTGAAGCTTATTGTTTTATATCTTAATGAGTATAGTAGAATGTCCTTTATCTGCTGGTAGAATTTTTATGTTGTTTTAAGGTCCCCAGCGCAGTTTCTTCTTCTGATTGGCAGAGATTGTTTGATGCGTTGTTGTTTTTTATCCTAAATTATTTTTTTAACTGTTCTAGTAGGTTGTAAACTATATTTTCTATAATTGTGACTTAGGTGAGCCAAGTCACCAACAACGTAGATAGTCCAAAGATGGCAACAAATTAGCGGCTTAATCGTAGGACAAAACAAAATTACTAATTATTATCTCGTATTAATAACTTGTAATTAGGCTCAGAAAGTCCTTTAGGCTATTAACCATGAGAAAGAATTTGTTATGTGTGTGTAAATTACCAAACAAAACACTGTATATATTTATTTTCTTTTTTCCTCTGAATGAAGTATAATTTTGTCCTATTTTTAGCTTGAAAAACAGCTGAATATTTTAAGGTTTGTTTCTCCACACGTTCAAGTAGGTGAGCAAGTAGATTACGCGCTTTCAGTGTTTTTGCGCACAAAATAAAGGTTTGTAAACGTACAAGAGATACTGCCCTCTAGCGTCTGGATTCATCAAACTTCATTGATTCTTGGCGACATGCCAAGATTCGAGAAATTCTCGTCCATTAATTAAACTTTGTAGAATTGTCTAGAGTCTATACAGTCAGTCTTGTTCCAGTTAATTGTATGGTTGGTTAAAGATATTGGGTCTTCAATCGAGAATTCCAAACATTTCATATTTTTAACCACTTTTGTGTCTATATTGATGCTTGTAAACTGGTTGGTTTCCATATGTAAGAATAACAGCAGTCATCACATTTAATTTTATACAACACTACAGATTTTTCCGGAAGTGAGATTCTGTCTTTGGAATTCTTTTGTAATGACTAACGTGGTTGAATCCCAGCTGAACTGATAATTTAGGTCAACTTTCTGCTAGTTCCACGAACGTATAGCAGGGTTACACATGCTTTCTGAGAAGAAATATATTTTGCAAGAAGAAAATCCATATAAATTAATTCATATCTGAGTAATAATAGCTGCTAAATTATTATATAATTTTATTACACTTGGCCTTGTTATCAGGCAATAGCATAAAAATGGATATTTTAAGATAGGAGATGTTCATTGAGTGTTTTTTTTTGTATTAATATTTCAAAGAAAACTACCAATCAAAAACCAGAATTATTAAGTATTCAAAGAAAACTACCAATCAAAAACCAGAATTATTAAGTATTCAAAGAAAACTACCAATCAGAAAGTTTAAAGCAGAATTAGTAATTAACACTTTTTTATTTTGCTTTTTTTTCGTCCCTTCAATTAGTTCTATGTAAATTTCTAGTGACAGGAATAATCTACTTTTCAACACATCTGATAACGAATTTTAAACTTCTAATTAAAAGGAAAATGTGAACAAAATAATACTGTAATGGATTTTTAATATTCATGGAATAAATAAAAAGATTCTATGCTTTGCCAACTTATAAGTTTTACATGATAGGACTAGAATATGAATTAACACCAGAAATAAACGACCTTATAACTACAAAATGTTATTATTTGATAAGACATACAGCCTTTCTCTCTGCAGCCTCTCGGGGGACGTTGACTAAAACACAAGCCAGTATTAATATGTATTCTATATATCTATGTGCAGTACAGAAATTAAATAAATATAATAAATGCAATTTTCAACCTGAACGCCACCTTACGTGCACGTGGTAAAGCGGTCAATTGAAACTGAGTTCTCAATTCCTGTTACTCTAAGGGCTTTGGTC
>NC_134831.1:124567346-124600352 GCF_004210375.1 Tachypleus tridentatus
TTTTTAACTTGTTTGACAACTGTTGTGCTATCACCAAAATGTGGGATTCTAATTATGAATGAGAGGAGGTAGTGCTATTTCAGAAATTAATGACTTCTAACATTGAAAATGTATATCCAATAGGTACTTATCTCCTCTCACCCACTTCCCACCCTTTTTCCCCATTGATATGCCACTGTTTTTAATTTGTATCTCCCAATTCTCTTAAGTAAGAATTTGCTGGAATGGTAGTATAGGTGGCATAGTATGATTGGTGGATTGTAGTCACATGTTCAGCACATGTTGCTGCAGTTGTGTAAAAAGGTATAAGAGACTGATGCATTGTTGAAAATTTTAGCAATGCTAAGAGGACAAATCAAGGTCAAGGTAGCATTGGATGAAGGAGATCAGTACATATTGGAGATAAATTTTCAGTGTTAGAAAATGTTAACTTTTTCTTTACAGTCTCACTCAAGAAATAACCAAAATAATTAAAAATAACAGTATCTAGTTGTTTTATAAACTAAATTTTAACCTGATATAATTTTAATCCAGTCAATTAATCCAAGAGAGTTACCATCTCCTTCCAGGTGCATCCATAAGTGGCAGTTAATGCTATAGTTTCTAAATACAGAGTCTAGCTGTGAATAATGAGTAAGCAGCTGTGGACCTACTGATGTTGCAGATATTCATTCAAATGCTTCATAAGCCCAGAGAAAGAACAATGATGATCAAAACTCAAACATCTACAAATACCCTCCTTCACTGCTGCCTTGTGGGTTAAACTAATTTGTCATAGACTAAGGGAGTAAACCAAAACAAACTAGTCAAAGGCAATGGGAACCACCACTGTAAATTGCAAAAATGTGATGGCTTACAGAGACACACATAAAGATATCAGCATAAAGGGATACTGTGTTAGAGCACCTCTCTTGTTAGGGATTATCACAAGCAACAGGTGATACCAAAGTTACTGTTTGCAACAGGGACATTGTAATTGCAACTTGTCATATAAACAATGTTCTAACAAGTAAAATTAGACAGTATAAAGAAAGTGGTGGAGACAATGGACATCAACAAATTGTGGAAGTGATTTTTAAAATAAAGATTATGATGAAGAAAGTTTTGAGTCAGATCAGAAACTAAAACACCAAATCCGTTTACTTAAATCAGATCCTGAAATGAAAAAAATACATAGTGTAAAGAACATGTTTTGCTCTGTAGAATATATAACAGATGTAGGCTCTGTGGGAACCATTGAAAAAATCTTAAAATACTTTAAAACAGAAGAAATTATCCTTGAATGAGTAAAAAAAAAAATTACACAAGGCATCCAAGAACTCATAGAAACTAGAAGACAATTAAAACAAGACCTAAAAGTGTACTGTAATGAAAACAAGAACTGCTATAACCAGGGTCAAATGAAAAGAAAAAACAATTTATTAATTTTAACAACAACTAGAATACAGTTTATCACTTACAACAACAACAAAAAACACAATACATGAGTGAATAGGACTTAACACAAATGTTAATGAACAATACAACATAAATATCAGTTATAATTTTTTCAATAAATAAAAGATTCAAGAAAAAGAACCAGAAGAAGAAAAAATCTAATTTCTGTCCCAAACTTTAAACAAAAAGATCAATAATGATATGGAGTAACAATTGGTAATAACACTCCCTTACTACATCTCAGAAACGTTGAAGCTCATGCTAGAGCTTTTATTTAGTCATTGGACCATGAGATTACATCTTGTGTGACTGGCTATTACCATAAATTTACATAGTCTTTCACATTAATATCTATATGTATCTGCTAGGAAAAGCTGGTATGTGTGAGCTTCATAATGATACATACTTACTCAAAATCAAATTCATCAGCTAGAAGCTAGGTTAACATTTTAATGTAACTAAAAATTCATAACTAAACTGAAAGATAGATGGGATAATAAATGAATGATAAAACCATAACAAAATAAAAAACAGAATTTTCTATCACCCTATAAAGAAGGTAGAAAAAAAAATGCAAAGAAAAGCAAAACTCAAACACCAATGCCAAAAACTAGAGAATAATTAGAATGCAAATACAAAATATTTCCATGAAGAGACTAAGGAAGCAATTTGGAAAACACAGTGTTCCAACAATAGATAAAAAAAGACAAAGGGTAGTATCATCTTAATGAAAAAGGTCTGATTATTTTTAAGAGTACTTTTAGAGGTAAGAAATCTGGAACGAAAACGAATATTGGTGGACCACCTATTTTAAAAAATGAAATAAGATGCATGATTAGAAAAAATAATACATCAAGTCCAGACAGAATATCTGTTGAAGAGATCCAAGTCATGAATAAATTTGGAATATATTTATCAATATTCTAATAGACTTGAGTAAATTGGTTATTGTTGCCCTAGCAAAGAAATCTGGAACAACTGAATGTGAATTGGATTGCACAATCAGCCGAATGAGTCGTGACTAATAGTTATGTTGAGGGTAAGGAAACTAGGATTGCCATATTTATTATACAAATGCTCAAAAGAATAATAATTGAAGTTAAAAGAAAACTATACCTCTGTTTTATTTACTATACAAAGGCTTTTGATAAAGCAAAATATGATGAGTTAATTTATTTGAAAGTTGATAGTGACAGCCAAGACCTTTGTGTAATCTGAAACATATATAAGAATCAATCAGCAGTAATGAGAATAGATAACAGATTGAATCAGTTCAGAAAAATAAAAAGAGGGGTTAGATAAAGATGTGTCTTATCACCTGATTTATTTAATATTTACAACAAAACTATCCTAAGAGGCATTAAACACACAAGTGGATTAAGCGTGAGCAGATACAGTTGGAACATCTGATATGCAGTATCTCTTGAACAAATTGGTTTTTTGAAAGTGAGGTCAAAGTTTATTCCTCACTGTGAAAAAGACTGAATGAATGGTCATATCAAAGACAAAAATAATACCACATTGTAATATGCAAAGCAGAGGAAATAATATAAAACAAGTTGACAAATTTAAGCATCTTGGCTTTACCATAGCAGGTGGATAATCCAAAGAAGAGAATAGGAATGGTTAAAGAGGTTTTCAAAAAAATGAATCTAATATTAAAGAACAAAAACATTTCTACAATCAACAAACTGCAAGTTCTCAAATTTTATATTTGGTTTATTCTGCTAATATCAACGTATGTGTTGGGTGGAAATGAAAGAAATTACAGGCCATTGAAACATAGTTTTGGAGTAGAATGCTTGGGATAGCATGAACTGAAAAAAAGATTATAAATTACAAACATCGAAAGCAAAGACAAAATATTTTAATCTGTTTTTTACTATTTTATAGCTATTTAAATATACATCCTAATCAGCACCTTTATTTCATCTTATTAATGACAATCAACTCCTTAAAGTTTATCAATCTGAATGGATAGTGGTCTATTTCAGCTTGGTGGCCTGGTAGAGGACCAGACTCAAAATACTACTGTGAACTCTGTATGTATTTCTTATAAGGATATTAGGCCCCATAAGCATTGCTTTTTCAAAAGTTTCATATTGTTACAGTTGGTAACTCACATGTGAGATGAATACTTTAAAACATTTACGAGGGTTCCAAGGGTACATAAAACGTATGTTGGTAAGACATTATAAAGCCACCACCATGAGCACACTAACAAATAGAATTAAATGAAAACTTTTTCCAAAAAAGAAGAAAATGTAGAGATGGCTAATAGTCTTTCTCAAACAATAAAGCAGGGATTGCACTTGCATCATCCCTACATAATAGCACCTGTTAAAACCTGTATTTAACAAGTTTTTTTTATAATAACATCAACTTTGTGTAACAAAGCTAGCTTCAAGGGGTAATAACATCATCATTTACACATGAATTATGATTTAAAATTACTATTAATTATTAATCATAAAAACAGGTACTCCATTTGAAACTATATCATCTCAGTGAAATTCGTTTACATCACTGGTTGGGTTTTTGAATTATCATGTTATAAAAACAAACTAAAGAAAGAACAAGAAATTCAGACTTTTTGTTACGATGTTTAGACATTCCTAGAATTTGCAACTGAATCATTAGACATACACATTACTATAAAAGGAAATGCTATATAGCACTGTAGGTTTCTAATTACTTGAGGAAATATTTAAAGTACCATTTCAATGAACACTGAGCCATCCCTACATAGGCAGTGCTACTGCTTACCTCAAAATTTTTTGAGACAAAAAGGAGCTTATTTGCTCATCAAGAAAGTTCCTTCAGGTTTCCCAGCTATACCCACTTCTTTCTACTCATGTTTTCATAGTCTTTTCTTGAACTTGGTTAATGTTTCTGCCTCCAAGACACTTGAAGGCAGCTCATTCCAAAAGCCAACCACCCATTTGAAAAGTAATTGTGTCTAAACTGCAGACAAACATCTATGCTGCCAAAATTGGAATTTATAAGCCCTTGTCCTATTGATTTTACTGCAACACACAAAGTTTAACAGATCTATATTTTCACTACCCTTAACTTTAAACACCTCAGTCAAATCCTTTCTACACAGAAAATATATTTAGAGATTATAGCCTCTCCTCATGGGACAATCCCAGCATATCATCCTGGTGGCTCTTCTGTGAACCTTCTCTAACATGGCTTTACATACTAAAAATATAGAACTTCATTTCATTTTCACTTTAACCTACCAAGGAAAACAAATTTCAGAAATTTTAGAACCTTGTTTTTATTTGCTTACCTAGTAAAAACTTTCCAGGTAGTCATACATATTTCTGTGTGCATTTCACTTTTGACACTAAAGCAATAACACAGAAAAAAAAATGACAAAAATCTTTTCAACTATCTTTATTTAAAACTAACATGTATTTTTATACATAAAGAATAATATCCTCAACCCAAATTTCTGAGTTTGAATGTATTCAATAACATAAATACACTTTATAAAGTGTTCAGTATATATCACTTTTATTTCTTCAGAACACATGCATAATTGTTGAGTATGATCATAGATTTCTTGTTTGATAAAATAAGTCACCAAGTCTATTCATGTACATTTTAGTTGAAGCAAAAAATACAGTATTCCTAATAGAAAAGGAAAGTCATTATTCTTTCTAAATTGTATCCTCTTCATGTTGTTTTTAGTTTGTGTGCTGTAGTTACTGTTAGTTTCTTTCATTTTAATAACATTAGTTTGCCTTTGAAGTACAAAAGATGCTTTAACAGCCCTTTAATGAATATTTATTTTAACTGTACATTGTTTCTCCAAAAGAACAAACAAATATATTTTGCAAAATGTAGTTTTATCATGGAATTTAAATGAACTTGCACAAAAACCTTATTATTAAACACTCATTTAAAGGATATGAAATAAGTTATCCTAAATATTTCTTGGTAATGTTTTCACACTCCTATTAACTGGTCATTTTGATAACATATTCATATTCCTATTAGCTGATTATGGGCAAATTTTAAGCTTTGTGGCAAAAGTAAAAATAGCATATTAAGAACAAAAAAAGAAACAAAGAAAAAATGTTAATGTGATTACAAAGAATGCATATATATGTTTTAAAAAAAATTAATAGTAGAACAAGCAAGATAGTTTATTAAAAGTTCATATACATATATTTATCTCAACAGCCATTGGTATCTTTCAATATATATATAAAATGTTATTCTGTGGTTACTACGAAACATAGCATTCAGCAGAACATGATACAATACACATTTGAGTTCGTTTTTCATACAATATCTTCTAAAAAGTAGCATTTGTATCTTATAATTCTTAACACTACTAAAAATACAACACATTGCTGTAATGTAATGAAAAAAAGTTTTAATTTTATGATCATTAAATACAAATACTCCAGTTTTTCTTACTTTTTCAAATGTGGAATGCTTAGCAATGCAAGTCTAGAACCCATAGGGGAAAATACATCACATTTTTTGAACAAACTTATTTGATATCAGTTGTATATATATTTCAGGAAAGATAATATTGTGGTGTCACATCAATATACCAAGAATTAATATGTTAATGGCAAGCAATTTGAATAAATAAAGAAAAAACTGTATATTTTCCTATGGGTCCAAACTTCTGGGACACCCTGTAAGTAACTGATACTATCCAAAAGGACTATCTTATTATTGCACACTGTTTTTACATCCACATACATTTACACACACATAATAGAATTATTATATATAATACAGAAATCCAATTTTGCTACTCCACCAAAACATTCTATGAAAGAACATGCCTTTAAAAAAATTTTTATTACATATACAGTGATACAACTGCACCAATGGTTGTTTATCATATATTAATTTTACTCTTAACTAAATGTTCTGAAACATTAATAGTAAATTTCATTTTTTCAGTTACTCTAACATCTGTACTGTTGAAAAAGAAAATAACCTACAGTATCAGTATTTGTTATTCCCATTTACAGTTTTAAGGAATATTCTTTCAACCAAGACAACTGAAAAGAATTGTTATATATATAACTCAGTCCTTTTTTCTTTAGCTACGATATTTTTTATTCATTTTTTTAATCCTATCTCCTTCAAGATGCTGCCCTGTTAGTGGCTTAGCAATAAGCTTGAGTGCTTGAAACACAAAATCTGGTTATATTACAGATGGGGCACATTGCAAACAGCTCCATTGTATAATCTTGCACAAACATTGAGACATGTTTATCATCACAATATTGAGTTTTAGTATTATCAAGCTGAAATTGAAAGCCCTAATATCTGATTAAAGTAATTAAATTTATATTTATAAATAGAATAATTATTACTATTGAACATAATGGAATTGAGCTCAGTATCATAATTTTTTATAGATTAATTCAGAAAGGAAACTACTTTTAAGTGAGAATACTTATGTAATTTATATTTTCTACCAAGTACATGATACTTCAATGCATAATATTACCAAGTGTTTTTTTCTATGTATGTTTTATTCCAGTAAAAGAATTGGATTTTTTCTCACAAAACATAAAGGCTACTCTATTTTTTCACTTCTCTGGGCTTCTAAAAGCCATTTGACACATTACACATAACATTCAAGAGTCTGTACAAGAAGAGGTTTAAGTGAATCAATCACAAATCCTTTATACATAAGTGTATTTCAATAATGCTCCTTTAAGAAGGTGAAATGGTAAGTTAAGGTACCTGCATTATAAATAAAGTCAATTAGAAATTGTGGCTCTTTAAAAAAAAAACGTTATTTAATTTGTAATATCCAGTTAATACTTTATTGTAATAACTTAACAAAATATATTTTAACAAGTTAAATAATGCAAGCTACCATACACAAAATGGGGTTTATGCTGTTCATTGCAGCATTTAAGTGCATGGGAGTTCAATTTCAGTACAACAGTTTTTTTTTAATGATATCCTTCATTCTACATAATAGAAATAATATCTGGTAATCATCTGATCATTTAATCACTTACAACATCACTAAGTTATTTTTGTTGTATTTAAATAATGAACAAGATAATCTTACTTGGCTCCTAAACACCAAATAAAAAATTTTAGTACAATCCATCAAAAAAATATTCAGTCACTGGATGTCTGCATCGTATTTCAATTCCCCTGACATGTAGTTGGAAAGCAATTCAATCATTAGCCTTGTGATGATAACTACGAATGACTTTGACCAGTGTTATTTAATGGGCATGTCATTAAGCTATGTTAAAGTCTAGGAATTGTCCGATAAATGCTTTACACTAATAAAGACTAAACATTTGACAATTACACACTTAAAATATATATCAAATTTTTCATATAGTCTTAACTTTTATTCTGCTTTGATAACGAAGTTTAAAGATCCATACTGATTTTTTTTATGTATTAAAACATAATACAAGCACAGAAGAAGAATCCACACAAAAAATATCAATGTGTAAATGCTTCTGAAACCCAACACATTGTAACTACAGAAACAATGGTAACATTGTTTAATTTATTGTAAAAACTTGTATTACTTAGTTTAAATGTGAAAACATTAGTTCTGACAAAAAAAAACATTATAATGCACATTTTGGGTCTTTTCAATGTTTCCGCTATATAGGTAATAAATGCATTTTGATTATTTAATTTTTGCATAATACACAGTTAAAAAAATGTTGGCAAAAAAAGTTAGAAATTATAATAATTTGCCTTGACAATAAGTTCCAAGCATAATTTCAGATACTGAAGTCGCAAATATTTGAAACATATTTAAAGCAACATACGTGTTACACTTCTTTTCAGTAAAACAGAGGAAATCTGCAAAATTCTGAATATGCTTAAGCTATATAGACAATTTAATAAATCTATTACATTTTTTAAAGAATCAAGCAAATTTATGTGAATGTATATATTTTATGTTGCCTAGAAGTGAACTGTTATGCATGCATGTTTCATGACTGAATAACCTTTATGAACTTCATATATATATATATATATATATATATATATATATATATATATACTGAAAATTTTTTCAAAATTGTGCCACACTAAACATTTTATTAAGGTTTCAATGTCAATTTCTTTTATTATGTGTACGTGAAACCAATTAAATACTTTTCTACATCTTGAATACATCAGGAACTTAACATCATACATTTCTTTAACTGCACTAATGGCTTATAATCTCAACCACACAGCAAAAATTGCCAAAGTAAATTACATCTAAAGCAAGCAAAAAATAAGTCAAAATAAACTAATTATAAGTATCCTATTAATGAAAAATAAGAACACATTTTAAATATCAAAACTACACATATAAACTATTAAATAAAAAAAATCTACATAAAGCAATATTTACACTGGAAAAGGAAGAAAAAAAAATTAAACCTAACTGTATAAATGTTACAGAAATACATTTCTCAGGTTTAAGAATGCAAAAATGTGAGATATTTGTTCAATATACAACTTTATTTGAAAGAGATGGTTGAACACTTAGAATAATTAGTGTTCACACCATCTGGAAAAATATGTCTCTCTAATAAGTATCCCGAAATATTTGTATCTTATAGTTACTCAAAAACAAAGGACACAAATCATAGAAATGAAATAACTGTTCAGTAATGGTGAAACAGCACTTCTCACAGTAGTATCACAAGCATGGTGTCTCACCCTAATTTAGGCAGTACCTTCAACTGTACTTACTCTCATGGTGAAATAGTAAATTGAACGAATAAAGAATACAGCAAAAATCAGAAAACAACCTGAAAAAAAAGATTGTACATATTAAGTCTTCACAAAAGAAATATCATTTTCTTTTGCAATGTTAAATCCTTTTGAAAAATATGTACAAATTATTTACAATGACATTTCCTATGTAGGAAAAAACAATTTCTACATACAAGATATATGTACATAAAAATGTGTTGACTACTGAGTAAGTATTAGTTAACTTCTTATAACTACATTCAATAGAATGATACCACAAATGGAAGGGACAACATCCTGAAATCCTTCATGCACTGCCACGTGCTGATGCAACTGATGTTAACTTTAGTCTAATAGGTGACAAAAAAATCTTCGTTGTGCCAAACTGATCAACACATTCCCTGAAGAAAAACTGGACCAAAAAAAAGTAGCTTTTAAGCTCACTGGACCAAGCATGTAAAGAAAGCTCTTGGGGGATATACCACATTCCATAAAGTGACTCCATACACTAAAGATGCTTTAAAAATTAGCTCTTTCAAAAATTTAAGTGGTTAGAGATAACCCTGAACCTTTTCAACACTGGTTTTTAAGTATGTAACATCAGTGCAATGCTTCCCTTCCTGTTTAGTGATATTCATAATCCATATTGAAATATAATGCATAAACTTTAAATATGTAAAACCACATTTACAAATTTAGTCTGAATGACCAATCATTTTAATTTCAAATCACATGATTCATCATTAAATGACCAATTTGCAAATTTGAGGGCTTGCTATGTTGAATAACTAATTTTTGAGCAGTAACCCCACAGAAACACCTACTATAAGCAGCAAATATATTGATGATGATATCCTTATGGTATTAATGTATAGATATAACCTGGAAAATTTCTTACAGCAAGTTGGTCCTTTTCACTCTCCCATCCAATTCACTTAACATGATTTTCATTCTTCAGTAAAAATTACGTAATAATTACTTTTCTATTCTTATATTTATTAAATAACAATTCTCTATATTACTGAATTTAGATTCTTCTCATACAACACTAAAAAATATGTCCCTCACTGACAGTTTTCAAGACTATGCATTGAAGATGGTTTTTACTATCAGAACTCAAGAAATAACTTTTTCACTAAAAGGGGATACCTCAAATTCCTATTAACCAGTGCTATCTCATTTCAAAATTAGCTAACCAATTTTGTGAATCATCCTTTCAAATCAGCCCCAAGAGATAATAAAGCCCTGTAGTATTTTTGGTACATCAATCTAGGAACAACAAAAGGTCAAGAATGAAATTATAGAGACTTACAAAATACTATAAAGAAGATCCAAAAATAAAAATGATGTTTAACAATCAACTCTTAATATCTTACAAAACTAACATTTGTAACATTTTGGTATATATCGATTTAATACCCAGAATCCACCCAGTACCTGATGTACATACAAACATACAAGGACCAAAGTTCATTATTTGCAGAAGACATTCCATTCCCACCTCCCACTGTCTCACTGACTGTATAAATATGCAAATGTTGTAGGAAGCTACAATGAACAAACTATCACTTTAGGGATAAATCCCTAAACATCTTGGTGACAAAAGAACAACCATTCCAAGCATAAAATGACACTAAAGATTTCTTTGTAGTGGGTTTCAAGTATGTACGTTAGGAAACAACTAAAAGAAAATATTCTGAAAGTAACCCAATTCACATACTAATACTATGACCTGAATCTTTTAAACTAACACTTCTCTTTCCAATAACTATAACACAAATACACATTATTTTATATTATTTATGTTTACTTTATTTTAATTAAGCTATTAATTTTACCAAACATATACTTTACTGTACTGCTGTAATTTACAAGTTCAAAATTACCATTAATTTAAATATCATTTTACCTTATTTTATTCATTAACTATCACAGAACTATTAAGTAATGCAATATCACAAACTTACACATATTTACTAGTGTTTGTGTGTGCACATCTTTCTCTTATATACATAGCTTGTAAAGTTCAACAATGAACTCAAATATTAACTATAGTAGCTTTTTTCTATTTATCAGCAATAATCAACCAGTTTTTTTCTTATGTATCTGTAAATGTGACTGAAAAACTAAATTGCTTTGAGCATTGTTCTTAGAATATAAAACAAAGTATACTTATTCAGTTCTACATTTTTCACTTTTCTCAAACTACTTAGAACAAAATCCATATATTTTCTTGCCACTAAAACTATTAATATTATGAAAAAGTATATTCTGTACATACACAGATGTTTATGTCATTTAAAACAGTTACACATTCATGGTCCCTATAAATTAATGCTTTTTCTTTCTAAAAAAGAATGAAACCAATAGTCTAAACTATGGGAGGAATTTTGTGATGCAAGACATAATACTACTGAATACAAACACTGAGTAATCCTTATTTTTAAAGTTTTGATTTACAACACTCTCACCCATTCATTTTGTTCCAATACATAAAATTAGTAATTCACACCAAATTTTACACATAATGAATATCATTTAAGGATTTCTCAAGATATTTAAAATTTTACCTTGTAGTTTGCATTATCTGCACATTCCAGAATATTCAAGAACATTCAATATATAATATATTCATGCTGTCACTTTTTGTTTCTGCAATATTCTGTATAATGACAGTAGTTCTTAGAATTTCTGTGAGGGTATATATATGCTTGTTTATTTTTGAATTTCACATGAGAGCTATTTGAGCTAGCAGTCCCTAATTCAGCAGTGTAAGACTAGAGAGAAAGCAGCTAGTCATTACCACCCACTGCCAACTCTTGGGCTACTCTTACCAATAAATAATGGGATTGATAGTCACATTATAATGCCCCCACAGCTGGAAAGGCAAGCATGTTTGATGCAACGGGGATTCGAACCCTTAGATTGCGAGTTGAACACCTCTACCACCTGGTCATGCCGGGCCAAGGGTATATATGCACTTAACTAGATTCTCTTCAGTATTATTTCAGCTGACACTATCAGCTTCTCATTGTAAATAGATACTGTGAAGACAGGACTACACTTTGCATGTTTTAGAAGAAATAACTGTACTAACAAGAAGTTACCTTCAAATAAGTTAATATTGCATGTGTTTTTCTATCATCACAAGAAACATTAAAGATAACAAAGCTAATAAAAAATTAAAAAAGAACTGAAAGAGAGTGAGCTACTTTGCAAATAATCTGGATGACCTTTTTGGTATCTCTCATAGAGATGTCCTGAAACTGATCAAGATCCTAGACGGCAAGGACTTTCATTTTGTTCAGAAGAAAAAAAGAATGTTGCAGGTATATAGCACAAGATGAAGTTTTTTTTTAAATGGAATCAAGGGCTCAAAAAAGTAGGGGAAGCACATATTGACAAGAAACAGTGTGCAGAGCAGGAATAGCAAACCCTGAATAAAACTGTCAGTTGTTTTGAATAATTCCAAAGTGATGATGAAGTTGGTGGATACATTTTCAATAACAGTGATGAGGATAGAGGAGCAAAAGGTTCATCACCTTCTAAACTTAAAACAAAGCAAGAAATGACATTTCCAGTTTAGCAGCACCTATGACTGGAACCACGCAGAATAATAGAAAGGTAACATTTCTTCTTACTGCCACAGCCTTGACCATGATGTGTAGAAGCTAATAATCAACTATCCCTCAATCCAAAGATCTCCACATCTCTTCTGTAAAGAAGTTAAGAACCTAAAGGAACAGTTCTAACCAAAAGTCTCATTTGTAATTCACTGAGATGGTAAACTCCTTAATTATCTCACCAGGAAAGAACAAGAGGATTATCTGCTAGTGAAATTTCCTCTTTTGGAAAATGCATTAATTTTTTTACTTTCCAGTGTGTGTGTGTATACATATATTTGTATTATTAATAATTATTGTATAATACACTATTAAATAAATAGCTGATATGATTGTGTGTTTTCTTATAGCAAAGCCACATCGAGCTATCTGCTGAGCCCACCGAGGGAAATCGAACCCCTGATTGTAACGTTGTAAATCCGTAGACATACCACTTCACTAGCGGGTGACACTGATATGATTGAAACTGGCAATACAATAACCTGAATTTTTAAATAAAAGTATTCAAAGTTACTCCAATATTTTACAACTGAGATTGTTGGTTATAGTTTAAAAAAATTTTAAATACGTAGCTGTATGTAATAATTATTTATATATGTTACGAATAAAAGTGATAAATTGGTTGTGTGAATAATGTAACAGATGAATATATTTTATGTCACTGTAAGAATTGGTTGTTTGATTTCATATGTATAAACACTGGCTTAGTTGTTTAAATAAAAAGTATCAAAAAAAAGTATTTGAAAGAGGAGTAAACCAACTCCCAGGTGTTTCAAAGTTAGTTTTAGCACTGCAAAGGGTCAAACTTCTGTAGTATACTCAATGAGAGTGTGAGGAATCACTGATTGTATAAAGTTTATTTTAACATAATGGCAAGCAGCAATGGTCACAGAAATGGAGTATGTGAGCTGTTATAACAAACAGTAAATGAGAATCTTCTTCATTTGACATGCCAGTACCATATCTTGGAACTTATCTTGGCACATGTTTTTAAAGACTGTATGGGGCTTTCCTTTCATCCAGATTCTGTTCAAGCAATCCTGAGAATACACTGGCCACTCATGTTTTGAAACTGCAGCTGGTCATGATGAAGTAGTAAAAACCATAAAGAAGGATAAGGACAATGTCATTAAGTTTGCTACAATAAAACTTTAGATCAACCAATCTAGAGAACTTCCTTGATGACATCCCTCCTTATGGAGTGTGAATTATAATACCTGGAGCACTGCATCAAGCATAATGGATATTTTTTATGACAACATGTGCTATCAAAATCTGAATGTTTATAGGACAGTTCAAGCTCAATGACTGCACAAAAACACAGAACTTCATGACATCTTATGGTATAGTTCACTGCTCCTTTAAATAATCTTAACATCCTCCAATGTTGTGTTAATTATAAGGAGGTAAGTTCTGCTCTTTCAAAATTGGTCTGTCAAAAATACATTGGCCATCTATGGTATCTCAATGAAGAACTCATTGGTTTAGATTCTTTTGTCTAGCTGCATTTAGAGAGACAAAGCAAGTAATGGTAAAGGCAATAAATGAGAAAGAAAGCATGGATGAACCTTCAAAGTAAATCCAGTTAATTATCAAGAAGTCTAAGAGGATACAAAAGACTTCAGGTGCCTTAAAATTTCATGTGGGTTTTTGGAATATGGCCTGAGTCAAGAGAACTCAACAGACACACTACACACTGTTCAACATGTGAATGTGATAAATGACAATACTAAAAGGGATGGGTAGTCTTTGCTGAGAGATATAATGCAATCATAACAAAGAAAGAAAAACAGAAAAAAATTCCTCTTTCAAATTCTACAGAATCATAGAATATGCTTTTTTAGCAGCAAAAAGGAAACAATAACAGTGCAAAAGTGACTAACCATACCAATATCATATAATTACACTTTTGTTACATATCACGTAGCACATAAAGCACCAAGTTATTGCAGTCCAGAACTTCAGTCTCATTAAGCAACCTCTAAACACAGTCCAAAAAGAGATAAAGTTTAATGTTTTTTTTTTGTACTTTGGAAAACAATTAGGAGATAAGAGCTTTAAAATTGTTAACCTGAAATTCTAAAAGCAAACAAGGACCACCTAGTGTACATGTAGTTAAAAATGACGAAATTATGCTGAAAGACTGAGTTTACACTTAATTTGTTAAAGATAACTGTTAATACTATGTTTAAGATATGTTCTTGCTCAGTCTTTGTTACATAAAAACTTAACCTGCATTTTTTAACAAAAACTTCACTTACCAATATACAAAACATACATTCCTCCAGACTTCTGAGCTACCTTGTAAGTTCCAATCTTTGTATTAAAAAAAAAGTTATTTTTGAAATTTATTTCCCAAATATTCATATTAAAAAAAATATTAGGAAGTAAACCATATTTCATCATGGATATAAAAAATGAAACAAATAATCAACATCAATACAAAAAAAACTACAAGTCACTGGAAGTTACTGGCAGGAAAAAGAAAAAAAAAAAATTCATGTTTCATACCATTAGTAAATACAGTCAACTGATATATGAATTTACCAAAATTGTTGTATCTTTGATTCCATAATTTTAATATACTACCATATGTACCATTTACTATATGAACAACAAGCTAATGAAAAAAAAAGACTTAACCGATTATAATAATGTAGTTTTCCCCATTAATAAAAGAAATGATTCTTTGTAAACATGAAACACAAGGTAATATATATTGATTAATGTATTATCTCTGTGTGTGCACATAAAAAAATTGAATCTAAAAATTATACTGTAAGATGAAAACAAGTATTTGTATTCTTGATATGAAATTAATCTTACACTCAAATTTACTCAGTAAAGACTTCATAAATTCAAAGAGAAATTTTAGTAAAAATACTTTAATACAATATCTCATTTTTTGTGTACAAGAAACTTGAACTATGTAACAAAAGTTTGCCAAATTGCATGAAAGTACATACATTTACTACTTTCAAAGTTATAGTATTTATATTTTCATGATTACAAAGGAATTCCAAGGTGAGTTTAATAAACTACATTTGGACTTAGAAAGTTAATATATAACAAACAAAAACTTTACAGTTGCTTACCGTTACTCCCAATGATATAGTCAAAAACATCATTGCTAATAACAGACATATAAAGCCTCGTCTGCGAGCAAATTCTGAACCAGCAGTTGAACTGCACAAATACACAAGAGATGTGATAATCAATATGAGCTAGAGCATACTTTTTATTTAAATGATTTTATTGCCTTGAAATGTATAAATGTTTACAAAAAGTACAATTACTTAAAGACTGTCTGAAACCTCCAAATAATTAGATATATATTTTGAAATAAACCCTGAACAATTAATTAATACACGTCCGGGCAATATTAAAGTGATACAATTTTTACTATTTCACTCAAGACTTAATATTAAATTTTTAAGAATATATATTTGCTACATTTATATAAAATATTGCTATATTTTCTACAATTTACTGTTGAGTCTTGAGTCCTGCAGAACTCGGAGTTAAAATTACATTTCTTTTAAAAATAGCTTACAATGCATACTCACACTTTTCTGCAATGAGGACAACGTGCCAAAGCATTGTTCAAGGTGTTGAACTATGAAACAAAGATTGTAACCAATTAATTACGTAATAACCATTTAAACAAGTTCAAAATGTGAATGTAAATACAATAACAGGTCATACTTTGTAGGTGCTGTACTAAAAAATGGTCATTGCAAAATTGTATGAACAAAGAAGAAAGTGCACGAGAAATATTAAAATCATAATTACATATATCAGTTACTACTGCATAATTACCTTTAACTACCTCTATAATAAAAGTCAGTAAATATTCTACAAACAGTTATGTTACCTTGAGATACTCTACATATAATTTGCTAAGGTAAATAAGTGATATCCCATTACATTATTATACAACAATGTGAATATTCAAAATCTTGTTTGTTTTTTTCATCAGATCACTTCATCACATATTGACTAAAGTTACTTTCTTCCAAAACACTATATTTTTATCCAATACGGAAAACATCAAATAGATAAATAATGCAGTTAAAAAATTAATGATGAAGACTGGAATAAGACATTTCAGAGAAATTTTCTTCAAGTCTGGTTTTCTCTTAGATAACTATTTAAATTGAAAACATTTCAACAAATATCAAAGTCACAACAAAAACTGAACACAAAAGAAGTTCTTTTAACTTTGTGTATACAAAACTTATACCGAATTTTAGTGTGAAGATTGTAATCAATACAGTGCTTCATATATTTCACAAAAATGTTAATATTTATACCAAAAAAATCCTCTGGCAATGTCCACACGCTATTCGACACATTCCAGGAACATGAGATGAAGGTGGGGTGACTGGACTCTGAGCCAGATTGATAATCTTTTTTACTGATAAAATAAGAGTAAAATGAAAAACTAATTTTAAAATATCACTTCAGCATTCCAAGTTCAAAGTTCTCTCAAATTTTTTATTAAGTTTATAAAAGATTAAGAAAGTTACTATTTTGATATTATTACTAGAGCAACCCATTTGAATTAATATTAAAAGGTTTGCCTCTTTTGAAAAGCTTTTCTTGCCTCATGATTATGTTACAAATTTTCCTTTTCACTTTTTCATTCTTGAAAAAGTGAAAAGAAAAATAATAAAATATAATTCTTAAAAAAAAAAAGAAACCACTGTTTAGGACTATGGCATCTTTTATGAATGTTCAAATGCACTTTTCTAAAACTAAGGCCTAAAGAAAAAAAATCCCAATCAAGTAGTTCATTTTGTACATTTATATTTGTTTAATACTTGCAGATCAGCCAAGACATTCTAATGCAAGCAATAATGGGTGAAGCAAATCACTAGTACTTATGTCCTGCAAGTTATATTATTTCTTTAAATGTTACTTTCATGAACAGTATTAGTTCAACTGTTTCCTGTACCTATCTAATCAATATTTACTATCATTACATATTTCTATTTTAATAATTATTACTGGGATTACATGAAAAAATATTCCTGATAGCAAGGGTACCCAACTTAGGAAATAATTATAAGGATTTGGGTAAGACAGTGTAAATGGAATTATACATGGGAAATGAAAATTAATGTGGAAAAACATAATACTATATATGATAAGATTCAAAGAGGAGTTACTATAAAACTGATTGACTGATAATGGAAAATTGGTATTAAAAAGAAAGACCAATGAGAAGGGTTCTGATACACATAAGCATGTGTGTGTGTGTGTGTGTGTGTGTGTGTGTGTGTGTGTGTGTATAACCATTGGTATAGTAATCCTGCTGAAAGGAAGATAAATTTCACTGCTGAATACATTGCTTTTGTTTACACAAGAAGCAGAGTAATGTTTGCCTATTAGCTCTAGAAATAATATATAATAAAATTTTAGACAATTTTAATTTGTGGTAGAACTAGAGTAAACCATAATTTTTTTATATCTGTATGTGGATAGTGTTCTACCTGCTTTATTGTAAAATCCTATTGACTAAATGTTAAAAACCAAAAAACACATGAACAAATATATAAGAAGAACTTAGATGCAATATGCCATATCCATGTAGCTATTCACTAGACATTTGAGATATCAATGGCATCATATTGATAGATATGTAGCACTAACTAAAAAGGCTTATAGACAAAATGTTTTTCAAAAAATTAAATTTGTAAAAGTGGAAATAAAATTTAATTTTTAAGATTTTATATATTAAATTTGTAATGGTTTTTACTTCATAAACAGACCACTTTTGATGTTATGGCAATTTATGCAAAATATGCAAAAATATGTGGTTTGTCAAAATGCAGTGGTGCACATTATGTTACCAGTGTTTGAATTTACCAATTTTAACCATATGTAAGATTCTATTGTCAACTTTGCAAATGTTTCCTTATAAACCACATCATGCCAAAGCAATAAAGAAGAGTATTTATTTGGCATTGAACCACTGGGCAAAATTGGAAATCAATGACCAATAGCTTGCTCATATCTTAACATGTTGGCTCCCACACACGACCCACCAGTGTGTCATGATAGTCTTCCAGTAAGACCCACTGGCGAATTGTGCTCTATTTTCTTTTTAAAGGGCCATTTATTAGATGGGACAATGGCTACATATACACTCTTTGTAAAAAAAAAGTAACTGAAAAATGACTAGTAGGACCCTGGAAACTATTGGCAAAACAGGCTTGAAAGACAACATATTAAAGGAGTGTTGAAGCATACTTCACCTTTCTGAAAGTATCAGCATGTGCAACTTATTATCTGGTTGAAAAGTAACCTAGATAAAACATTTCTTACATATCTTCATGATGCAAATAACAGTGTGAAGTGGTTTTACAACTGTGACAATATAAGAACATTTAAAAAAAACCATCAGTAAATGGATGACAAACCTGTACAATTAATACTTCACAATAGTTCACAAAGGTCACAACCAGTGTAATCCCCACACTGCATAAATCAAATGTGAAGGACACTATAGTTTTTTATGCATGGCAGTGTCCCTCTGATTAAACCATCTTGTGGGAGAATTTTTAAGGCAATCATTCAATATGCATCAACTGTGAAATTTGCACCCTGTAATATCCTTAACACCCTTGTGCTATTTTTCTATACCATACCATTTGTAAGCTATAACATGCCAAACTGTGAACCTTTAATAATATTTACACCTGTCTATTCTATTTCAGTTTATCTTCTGGGTCAGGAATGATCTGATGAAATAATAATAATGATAGGTACATTTCATTTTACTTTCAGACAACACACAAAGAATATAACACAAAATGATCCAAGTTTCATGGTTTACCTCATAAAACAGACCTTTTAAAAACAATTATATATTGTGATTTTATTAACTTCCAAACAATACTCTATGTTGTGTCTACAAAACAGTGTTCAGTAAAAATACTATGATAAATATATATATGGGTCATCAGTGCATTTCATCTCACTTTCTTAATTGTTGGATAAAAGCAAAGTCCTAAAAATTATACATTTCTTTTGTATGTGTTGAGACAAGGATAGGTCAAGTAGTTTTTTCTAGCATTTCTTCCACTGGACAAAGTTTTTCAAACATTGCACATCCCTAATTAATTCAGATCAAACAAAAGCCAATCCAACAAAGAACTGATACAGATTTAGGACTAACCTAAATCTCCTAAGCTGGCTGAATCTGCAACATATTATTGAGATTATAATTAAAAATATTAATAACAAGGGTACCCAAATGATGAAAGAATACATTGTAATCATAGGAAAATGTTAAAAACAGTATACTGAATTAGTACATTTATTATTAAGTTTTCATTCTAAACAGTGTAGTTTATTTATCTTGATTAGAAGTTAAAATTAATTCAAGCATGTCCAAACAGCAACTAAACAATTCAAGTTGTACTTCACTAGTTTACACTAAAACTTACTCCATTAGTTATGTTTAAGAATACATTCCTGTGTTTTTATGTGAAATTGCTAATACAAACAGCTTTATTGCAAACTGTGTGACTTGCATTACAAATTTCTTTCAAATTAGATAATTCACACCCATTTGATCAAATAAACCACATAGTTGAAGGTGTTTGAAACACATTTTTGTTACTTCCTTCTTAAGATATCAGTCCAATAAAAGCAAAATTGATCTAAAATATGGAAATGTTAAAAAAGAAAATGTATATATATTGGCTATAAAAGTTTCTTATATCAAAAGTTAAACTAGGTAATTAATCTATCTTTTTCTTATTTTTTCATATATGTACATACACACATACATGACATTTCAACTTTATTTGTACATGCAGCTTAACTTATTCCTGAATAATCCATAACCTCTTCATAATATACATACCAATTTTGTCGAGGGCACGCAATTCTCTGGGAAGTAGCTTTACATATCAACAAACAGTTACAAGGACACCGCACATACTTCTTTCCTGGTGGAGCATTCTTAATTGGCTGAAATTATTGAATTTAAGCATGATAAATATTTTATTATAAAACTTTTTGTCAACTTTTATTATCTTGTTGTTTGACAATTACTTTGTTTTTGTTTTGATATCTTACTGGGCTTGATGTTTTGTGTTGTTTTTTTGTTATTTTTTAGGATGGTGAAGTGAACATTGATGGCTTTAATGGCCTTTTGACAACCTAACACTTGTAACTTTGAAATATGTTTTTACTTTACAGGTATTTATTTTTGTCAAACTATCAAACCCTATATTTACATCTTATTGCTTTTAATTTCCCTGACATAAAATGTATTTAATGTACTTACAACACACTGCAAACCAACAGAAACCACACATCAAAAAATTATTTACTGCAGTAATGGCACTGTGAGCCATATTGTAACTCTAGTAATAATTCTCTACATTTCAAATAAATCATGCACCTTTTACTGACTAGGTAACTTTAGTATTTTACTACATGAAGTAGCATTTGACCATCATCTCAGAAAAGAAAAAATGTGTGGATGTTTTATACATTACAGTTGGGTACTTTAATTGATTAATCAACATAATTACTTATAAGCACTAATTGCATTAATTAGTACCTCATAAGCTAATTGATTCACTGAAATTGTTGTTACAAAAATATTCAACCAATAAAAAAATAGGGATTCCAATTATTTATTGAATTTGATTATTACAAATAATCAAAATCAGGGGTAGAAATATTCTAAATTTTCAGCAGGACACATGTCCTGCTAGACAGTAAAACTTGCTGGATAGTTGAAATTTTAGCAGGACACCTCAAAATTGTCACTGGACATTACCGAAAACAAGAAATCAAGTAGAGACAATTATTATATAAAACAATCATTTTTATTTATGGCACTGAAACATTATTTCAAAACAAGTGGCAACAAGACTTGTATCCATTAAAAATGACACATCAATCAAACTGGTAGACTTAGTCATCCAGCACTAAGACATCAGCTGATGTAGACTCAGCATCTCTCTTGTTTCTACATGTGCAAGTTCCATGTGGACTCGCAAATCGTCTGGATTTTTTACTGTCCTTCCACCAGGATTCTTCAGACTCGCACAGTAATTCTGTGCTTGAAAGATCACGGGTTTTATTCTTAGCTAATTTTATTGTCATCAAGTCATTAAGAGAATCATTTACTAGTTTGGACTGCCAGTCATTCTTAATAACTGCCATCTGGGAAAATCAATATTCTGGTTCAGCAGATGACATGGAAATCACCTGCATGACATATCAAGGCCAACACTGTTGATCCAGGGAAAGGTTTACTGTCCTCAACAGTAATTTGACTTAACATGTGGGCCCACAATCCACTTGCACTACTAGCCAGGGACTCATCTGATTTGGCAAATCTTGTGGCTTTGAGCAGTGTCTTGTGTAAGTCAGCTTGGCAAATATCAGCTGCAATGTTGAAACCCTTAGGTTCTAGCAGAGCACCAAAGTGGTCCAATAGTGTCTGGAGTTCATTATGGCCATAAGATAACAATGCTTCCTTGCTTTTCGGCCAGTTGCTTGGTTCAAAAATTTGAAAGGCACCAATAAAATCCTTATCAAATTCTTCAAATCTCTCATTCAGATATGTGACAATATTACTTATGAAGATGGAAGTTTCTTTATCCATCGATTGAGCAACTGTCTCTTTTGTGGCACTTTTTGAGCCTCTGACCCTTGTCTGACCACTAATAGCAATCACTTTTCCTCTATGTAACCACTTGCCAGTTTGTTCACATGTTGTGAGCTCTTTAACAATTTTCTGGGATCTCTCAACCTGATTCAGATTGCCTGGCTTCTCTTTGCAAACAGTGAGTTTGTCAGAAACAATGATCACAGTAGCAGAACTGTCTTGCATTTTAAGACTAAGAGATGTCAAAACATGCAGAACTGCTAAGAGTATGTCCATGTACAGGATGAATTTAAGGCTTGTCAAAGTACTGTACAATCCTACAGCTTTCTGTCCACGTTTCCCTTTGTCATGCAGCTTTACTTGATACAAATGCTCTGCTAAAGCTAGCCAGTTATGATGAAACTGATTCCAGAGTGCGTTCTTTGTAGGCCTCCCACTGGGTTCCTGTCCCTTTTGTTGGCTTTCTAACAACAATATTGTTGGCTTTACCAGCTTCTTTGAAGCCAGCCCAGTTTTGTGGCGAATTGTCATAAAACTTCCATAGGTTTTCTAAAAAAGTTTGGATACTATCAAGTTAAAGGATGTCCTTGATGGTCTTTTTAATTGCAAGTTCCAATCTGTGACTAACACAGTGGATCCCTATCAAATAAGATTTTTACACCTTCAATCTGTTGACAAGTCCTTTATTTGTGCCAATATTAACAGCTTC
The DNA here is from genome assembly GCF_004210375.1 of Tachypleus tridentatus. NCBI lineage: Eukaryota > Metazoa > Arthropoda > Merostomata > Xiphosura > Limulidae > Tachypleus > Tachypleus tridentatus. The sequence continues at coordinate 124,590,478 of NC_134831.1, forward strand.
CCCATCAGCTGTCAGACATACAATTGATTCAAGCCAGTCAGGAAACTTGCCATATATGGACAGTGCTGCAAGTACAAAAAAATTAGTACTCAATATTAGTTATATTCCGTAAAAAAAAAAGTAAATTTGTACTTTGTAAAATTCAATTGCTCCATTATTTATTACGCTAGTTGTGCTAGGTTAAGCTCCAATTCTTTGAGTGGTTAATACATGGTTCTTCTTGGTTTAAATCAATTGAAAAATGCTTGAGTTTTCACTGATGTATATTAATAATGGAATGAATATGTAAACCTGAATTAAAACACAAATGTACATGAAATATTGTCCATTTTAATTTTTCTTAATTAGGAATTCAGGATGAATCCAGAAAATTCTCATCCCAGGTAATTAAGAAACCTATACCTCAACTAAGTGTCTGTAGAAAGTGTTCAGAATTAACCTTCTCAACTGACTGCAGACACAGGAAGTGGGTTACTGGGTAACAGTCACTGTCCAGGTATCTTACATAGACTATCTCCTGCTCAATGTTGGCAGTGTCTGTTGAGCCGTCAGTTATAATGCCAAAGAATAATGAGGTGTGCAGACGAGATTTGACATTAATTCTAATTGTTTCTGCAATATTCTTCGTAAAGATAACTGCTTGTTTGTCATTGGCATAATGTTCTGTTAAGTTCATACCAAAGTTGTGCTCCTGCAGCAACAGAAGCTCTTGAAAATCACTGAATGGTTTGGCATTCAAAGCCATATAAAGGGCAGTCCTGAACAGTACAAGCAAACAATCTTTCTCAGTCTGGTCAAGTTTGCTCAATTCTTTCATCATGGGAGTTAAATCAGGTGTTTCTTTTGCTGTCTTAGCTTGACAACTTAGACTGTGGGTGTGACTGTTTTCATTCTCCTTAACAGCATTTCCTCCCAGGTTGGAAGATCCTGTTATGAAGGTGTTCTTCTGCCTTCCACTACTTTGGTCATATTCCTGACAAATTGAGCAAATCATCAGTCCGGTAGCATTATTATACTCCAGCCATGGTCGGCCTCTCTTCCATTTATCCTGGAAACAATGAGTAGGCTTAGTGCCAGTACTAGTGGTCACAGTTTTTGCTTTAACACTTGGGCTTGGGTAAACAAGCTTGGGGTTTTTCACTCAGGGTTCCATAGTGTTGTCTTCTGATTCATTAGTTTTGCTCGTGAAGCCAAACTGAAATAGATCGTGAGACTTTCCCGTTTTTTACTATCAGACGCCATGGTCAGATCGCCATGAATGTTTTGCAGTCACGTGACTATCCAGGACAGCACGGATAAAGCGACCTAAAAAGTATATTTTGTGAGAGTTCAAGACAGTGTTTTTTTTTAATTTGATTTTTTTTTGTCTTAAATTAAATCTTAAATTTTGCATGTTATTTTCCACTCATTATAGAATATATTTTTAAGCAAAATCTTTGAGCTGTGCATACACAGCTTTTGCCTGGTTTATTTTTGAGGGGACAATGTATGTGTCCAATATGTTAGGAATATGACCACCGGTCACAATGTCCGGTGATAGATGGGAAAGTGCCGGTCAAACTTGATTTTTTAACGGACACGTCTGGGTTTAAATAGAAAATTTCGATCCCTGAAAATATTGGCATTATATATGTTGTGATGTACAATTTACATAGCATGGGCTCATGATTTGGGGAAAGGGGGGGGGGAGTCTCAATCTCAGTTCTCACTGCCAATAAACTTGCTCACCTCATCTTTTTCATTGCAAAGCTATCAAAGGTAGTTGTCACCAATGCTAAACTGCTGGCCAGTAAAACAACTGGCTAGCAGCACCCTCTACCAGATCTGGCTAATGAGATAAAAACCCTATAACTCAAGCACCTTTGGAAAGTGGACCATTCTTCTTCAGAGGTAAACTGGGAGTGGTGCTGTAATCAAACGAGTCATACATATACAATTTTCCAGGAAATGCTAATTTATTTTTACTGTTTCTCTAAACACTCCTTTCACTTTCTTATTTCTAAGTTAGTCAAATGCCTCAGAAAGGAAGTGGATAGTAGACAAGTACTACAGGAGAATCGATAGCGGTAAGACAAAGGCAGAAAACTGGGTTTTGGACAAATAAACAGGACGAACATGGCTTACCCTTCATAGAGGCAAAGTAATTCCAACTGTTTAGGACCAAGGAATGGAAATTCAGCATGATAGTAGGCTAAATCAAACTGATCCAAAGCCTGTAGAGAAGGAAGAATACTAGTAGACCCACACATCCAAGATACAAAAATATCTAGGAAAGACGGGAACACAAAATACTGAGAGGAGGGAGTATCTTGTAGCAATGAAGGAAGAAAATTGGAAAAACTTATAAAACAGAACACCTGAAAAATGATGTTCAAAAAAGCTGTATTAGGCCCAGCTGATTCTGCAGTACAGGCAGAGGAAGACAGTAAAATAAGGTAGAAGAAACAAACTGTCAAATTCCTTGTCTTCCTGAACTTTTGCATGTTCAGAAAGAAATTGAACAACATCAGGAGAAGGTTGACTCATATAATGATCAATCTCTTGTAAAAGCGAGAACAGACAACTCATAGTTGATTTCCCCCACCTGTTTCCTGTGCACGTATGCTGGTAGATGGTATTACCTCTGAAATGGTAACTTGGACTTCAGGATTCATCATTAAAGATGAGTAACCAAACATAGCAATTTAAAACTAAATAAATGAAAAAAACTAGGAAAAATTTATCCTTATATTTGAAAACTTTGAAAAATGAAAATAATTCCACTTCAGAAAAAATTACAAATCAGGTCAATCAACATTAATTTTTTTTTAATTTATTAATTTAAAAAAAGAAACAATTGAAAAGCACAATGAAAAACATCTTTGACACAAACACTGGCAAACAAAAAGTGATAGTTTGGTAGAATCAAATATAGATAGTCAGATGCATCACACTCCTATTGGTGGACAATTGTAGTATTATGATTTACATCTGAAATGCATTTGAACCACATTCATTATGAGATATGACAGAGTTCAAAGCTTGTGCCTTGCAAAAATGCTTAGAGGGCAGCACTGAATGAGAACAGCTACATCTGTTAGTGAAGGTTTAACAAAATGTTAATATTTTGTGTGCCCCCTTTTGCTCTAATAACTACAGAGTCTTTCTGACACTGTTGCAACATGCGTGTCCTTTGGGATTTTACTCTAAGTGTCTCTAACACACTACCATAAAGTGTCTTTTGATGCAACTTTAGATTTGTCAAATTTTTGATCTATCAAATCCCAGAACTACTCAACTAGGTTCTGATTGGGGCCATTGCATCATTTGAATGATTCCAGCATTTTTTCTTATTCAAGTAATTTCTGCACAAGTTGGATGAGTGTTTAGTAGCACAATCCTTTACCAATAATATGCAAACCACTAGATATACAATGATGGATCAGTACCTGATGGTACATGTGCTGGTCTGTTATTCCATCTCTTTTGCAAATATCTCCTGTGACCTCAAAGAAAAATGCCACCAAACCATCACACTGCCTCCCAATGCTTTATGGCAGGTACTATACAAGGAGGTAAGTATCTTTGACATTTTCTTACACTAGATGTACAATCTATGCTTTGAATCAAATGTCAATCTATACTCATTCCTCCATAACACTGTTTTCCAATCTTCAAAAGTCCAGTTTTGTTCTTTTTTTTGCAATTTTCAGTCTCTTAACAATATTTGGAGATCAAAGGAAAGATTTTATTTAAGGTTTTATTCAACTGTCACACAGCCAAATATTCCTTTCTTGTCAAGTCTTTTATGACATTGTAAATCTGGATACTTTTCTATCATTTGGTACATAACTATATACATTATGTTTAAGTTCAGTGGCAGTCTTCCTTCTATCCCAAAGGCTGCATAAATGAAGATACTTAACATCAATATTGAATTAAGGCATTCTACTTTTTCCTTTCCTATTTTCAAATTTACTTGTCTTCGTCTGAAGATCTAGGGTGTACTTAATGCTGTTTGGGAAGCATTTCAAGTCTATATAACTTGACCAATTTGCCAGAAAGTCCAACCAGCATCACATACAGCTGTATGTAAACTTTCTGCTCTCCTGATAATTCTCTGTTTTTGGACTGTGACATGACAAAACTTCACAAGTGTTTTTTTTTTTTTTTTAACTAAGGTTCATTTTTGTAGTGATATTAAATTGATTTATTTTAGCATATACTGGTACTGTATAACAATGTTTTGGGACATCTTGGCTGTTCCATACTCTAACCTCAAATAAAAAAAAACTTAAAACTAGCCCTTATCTTTTATATACTTATCAAGCATTTTATTAAACTCATAAATATACTGCTTCCACAAGCTCTGAAGGCAACACATTCCAAAGGTCAACCACCCTGTTAGAAAAATAATACTATCCTTGTCAAAGATGACTCTTACTCTGTAAAATTTATACTTGTTCCCTAATCCTACTATTCTCTCTATAAGATCTCCCCTAACTCTTCTTTTTATATTGCAAAGAAACTTTTGTCATCAAAATCAATCATGTTTCAGTTACTCCCAATTACATCAAAGCCCTCCATTCCTACCAAGTCATTTATTTCTTACACTTCAGCATTATAATAGGAACAATCCTTATGACAAACCTATCCTTATGACTACATACTTCAGCATTATAATAGGAACAATTAAGCCTATCCTTATGACTATGTCTATTTTCATTTTCTATGCTGAACTTTTTTCTGCTTCTTATTCTTATTGTATTTAATTAATGCTGGCCCTCACCACTGGCTAGTCCTAGTTTAAACTTTCTTTCACACCAGTTAACAGCCTTAGTAAATAAGACGATTCTTACCCTATTTAAATGTAAACCTTCCATTCCTAAAAGCTGCTTTCTTCCACTGAAATGATCCTATTAGTCCAACCAGTCTATCTGCTTATTCTTGCATACTAACCTAAACATACCATTTAGCCCAAGTTACATACTTCTAACTTCATCCCCACATTTAATTCTGGGTAGTATCCACAACAAAATTAAGTTATGGCCTTTTTATTTAAATATCTTTATCAACCCCTTGTATTTATTAATTAATTTCTCTGACATACCTTTCCCTATATCATTAGCACCTACATGCACCATTAAAATTGCATCTCTGCAAGTCCCCTTTATTATATTTCCTGCTTTGTCAGTTATATCCTGTGGCTCTGGGTAGCATAATCAGATTCTTTTCTCCCTATTTACCTCACAGTCTACCTTATCCACACGTTCTGTCAAGAAATAACCCATAACTTGTAACTTCCTTATTCACATCTTTCTCTGAATCTTTTGTTTTCTTACCATCCAGTAGTTCCTCATCTGCAGAAGCCAAGGGTTGTTTGTTTGTTTTTGGATTTTGCTCAAAGCTACATGAAAGTTATCTGCACTAATCATCCACAACTTAGCAGCATGAGACTAGAAGGAAGGCAGTCAGTCATCATCACCCACTGCAAGCTCTTGAGCTGTTCTTTTACCAATGAATGACCATCCCTTTATAATACCCCCACAGCTGAAAGGACAAACATGTTTGGTGAGACAGGAATTTAAACCAGTGACCCTCAGATTACAAGTCGGGCATCCTAACCACTTGGCCATGCCAGGTCCACCAAAGACTAAAACTTGTTGCTCAACAGAATAGCTTCATTATAACTAACTTCACTACCTTTTGTCTAATAGTACTCTTTCTAACTTACTGAAAGTCATTGTTAGCTGATGCACGTGCTTAAATTTCTCCTGAAATCCTGCTAAATCTTTGCTAGTTTCTTTATAGAGTTAAGACACTGCATGGTGTACCAAGACAGTTATTTCAGGCCCTAAATTTAACCAGTATGTTCATTCAAGCAAAATCTTTATGATATGTCCTTGGCTTGGTGCAAGTATGTGGGAATTCTAAAGAATGTTAAGTGTTCTCATCTTGGCTCATTCAGTTGTCAACAGGGATCAGTAAAGCATTACCACAATGTTGTAATTTACATTTTCTAATAGCATAGAAGAATTTGCTTCTTGAAATGGAAAGAATACTAAAATACTCCTTTGTCCTAACACTTGCATATTACTGTATATCTACTGGATTAATGTGCAGCATGCAAACAGCATAACCTTAGTTATTTAACATCACTTTTGAAACGTTTGCCCCTCACCCCCAAAACTGCTTCTATTATCAACATGAAATAATTTTTTCTCAATATGCCTTCATCTGCTGAAACTTTGATTTCTGCTCATCACAATATGATATTTATGAGCAAGAAATTAAAATTGCATTCATAATAATACAATTACCCACACTTTTTTTTTTTTTTATGAGCAGTAAGCTTTATGTTCAGTTGATTGGATGAGAGACAATCACAGTGAAAGATAACATGTAAATTAACTCTTCCAATTCATTTTTATACAACAGTGGGGAAAAAAACCCATAATATTTGCATTTTACATGCCACTTCCAATTACTGAAGATATAAAAATTTCTATTTATATGCATTAACATAATTCTGTAACATGTTATCCTCAACTCCTGAAAGAAGATACATATGACTTTATAGTAAAAGGTGTTCTCAACTGAAGCCAAAATTGAAAAGTGCTGTAAACAAATAATGTTGTACTGATTATTACAATGTCATCTCCCCTGCATACCTTTCATTTTAGAAACTATTCAGATCAAGCCCTTACAAGAAACTGTAAGGTGTCCTTTGTATTACAGCTGCAGCTTCACTGTTCAATTCAATTTAGTTGAATAACCATATATGAAAGTGACCAAGAGTAACTATAGCCATGCTCTTACTGCATTTGTTTTTTCAGAATATTTCAAAATATTTTTTTCTCAGGCACAATGAAATTTCAAACAATGGAAAAGTTAGATTATTACGTCACCATTCGATAACATAAGAATGCTTCCAACATCATTTGAAAATGTATCAATTGTAAATGGTAAGCAGTCTGAGCACTTGAATTAGTATAACCGCTAATAGTTTTTTTTCAGTTACTCTATTTCTAACTTCCCAATTTATTTACATTTTGGAAACTAAGTTGTTTTTTTATATAATTTCCTTCTTTCACATACATATCACAAGTTCTTTTTATAGTGCACCAAAATCAATTGCTCTGTTAATCAAAACTGTCAGGTTCTACACTTAGTTAACTAGTTGGTTTTCCAACTAACACTTTAGATTCAATGTTGTTGTTTTTCAGTATCTATCAAGTTGGCAGGTTTTCCTTTTCTATGAAGAAACTGTTTACATAATTTTACTCATTCCTCTCTTCTTGATGACAAGAAACCCACTTGAAATAGAAATGTATCTTGGAATGGCTGATAAGAGTATTAATACTGTTATTCTCTGCTTATCAGTAAGTGTTAATACCCATACCAGCTGTTCTAAGATACATTTTTATTCCTCTTATTTTGATACCAACTGCTCACAATGAAGATCCAAGCAATGTAATTTTATAATTATCTGAGAAGACAATTGGAGCTCTATTCAATAACATTACCCATACTACAACATTGAAGATTTTCTTATAACTACCATATCAAGACATACAGTAGTGTATTACAATCTAAAAAAACAACCTGCAGGACATATTGTACAGTATTAACAGATGTAAGAGTTTATATTCATTTTCCACCATCTTTAGTTCAAACAGTGGTAGTCCAAACTATCATACATTTTCAGTGGATGTGCTATATTGGATGCTTACTTCATTTACCAAATTGTAAGGCAATCCATTAAGAAACAATTGAGATATCCCCAATTTAAATTTTCTTTCTCTTTCATTTTGCATCAAAAGTACACAAACTTTATTTTATGGAAAAAAACAACAAATTTTATAGATTTGTTTTTTTCAAACTTGGTACACTAATATATCTTTGCAGCATACAATTTGAAGTCACATTTAGTCTTGTATAACACATTACAAGTCTCATATAAACCAAAGTTATACAACAAAAAACACTCAAATTGAAAAAAAATTTTAGCACACATACACAAAAGATCACACAAGTTATCGTTCTGATATTTTCACTCCAGCTTCACCCAAAAGTGAACAATTTAGTTTTTATCATTTGGATTAAAGATTGCCAATTTCAAGCAGCAAAACTGTATGGTGAAAGGACATGCAAATACATAGGTATTGGTTAGGACACGCAAACAAATTTAGCAGCTTCTAGCTCAAGGTTTCAAAAGATAAATGGGATTTACAGTTATTATTCACTGCTAATTTTTAAAGATAAATTTACTAAATTTTATAAAATTATCTTAATTAAAGAATCTTTACTGTTACTTGACATTACTTGAGCAATTGGCATACAAAATGATGCTTGATCCATTTGTACTGATTGCATGGGGACAAATTACAAGAAACTGTTAATATAAATTCCATGGTATTAGAATAAAGAAAGCTAGCTATTAACACTGTTTTAGAGGAAAACTACCAATATATATTTTAAATAATCTAGTTGGTTATGTAAAGATCTGTTTAAATAATACAGATGCAATTCTAAAGTTAATGCTAGTTACTTTAGAGTTTCCCTTTCTTATTTTGTGTGGTGTGAATTGACAAGAAGTCATGGTAGCTAATCAGAAACATCTTAGGTGTGAAAAATAAGAGCAGTCAAGAAAGGATTCAGTTTTCGATTTAAAGGAATAAAATCAAAACTGGTGACCATATTTGGAGCTACACTTGTAACACTGATAAATATTTTACAACAAATATCCATTCATTAATTAGCCAGGTTTTACTTTTTGTTCAACTTTGAGCATGATGGTGGGTGAAATAAAATAATAAAGAATGAATATTTGCTATGAAATTTTTATCAATGCTATAAGTGTGGTTTGGTCATCAATTTTAATATAATTCCTTTAAGTCACATGCTGAATCCTTTTTTGGTCGCACGTTTTTCTGTACCTCAAATGTTTTCGATTAGATTTTCTAATACCATTTCTAATTAGCTTGATATATTTTTTAAAACAGTCCACTTTGTGACAGTAAAATTACACACATACATACAAAGTAAAAAACTGATTACAGTATCACAAACTAATTCCTAAGTTGGGAGAAACTGCTCCAAAAACAAATAAGCAAAAACTGATTCAAAGCATGTCTTATGAGTGATAAATATTTTATGTATAACCTATATGTATGTAAAGTTTTATTGGTTTAATTCTGGCATTCATATACTTTATTCCACTGACAAAATACTTTTATACCCTTAGTAATATTTTTAAGAGAATATTTCAAATAAAATTCTTTAACTGTATGGTTGTCAAATGTGCTGCTTTTTAGAAACATGTATTATACAATTGCATAAATGTTTAAAGATCCTGAAAAAACAAAAAAACATTTATACTTACTGTAGCCTCATTGCAGTTGTTACACTTGACTACATGTTGTTCTTTTTTTCCACTTATGTCAATCATAGATTTGCACACTCTGCAGGTCACCATGGGCACCCCACTCTGAGGAGAAGGAGTGTAGGGTGGAGGCAGCTCATCTGGTCCAATTGGTGAGATTGTAACTTGAGTTGCACCTGAAATGTTGATTACTATACAAGTATCCATAAACATATGCAAAATAATTATGCTTTTACAAAAAGTAAATGTCTTTTCTTGCAAACTATAATTTCTATAATTTTTAAACCATTAAATAATATAAAACTAATCACATGACTGTCACTATCTCATAACATTTTCATTTTCTGAATGAATGTTCATAAAGAGAGAAAGGATAGGAAAATGAAACATGTCTTACCATGAATGTGAAAAGAATAAAGAATATATGCCTTATGTTTATGAGGTTTAAACTAACAGAGAGGTTGGAATATTTACATAACTATAATACAGCTGAGAATTTGGTTAAATTTGC
>NC_134831.1:124600852-124642632 GCF_004210375.1 Tachypleus tridentatus
TGCTTGTGTTGTCATAGACACATAGCCTAACTAGTTTACAATAAATTTTATATTTCATTAAACGCTTAAAAATGGGCTTATTTTTCGAGCTTATGTTTAATAGCAACAAAGAATCTGTAACTTTGGAAAAGTAGTAAATGTAAATAATTATGTTTGACTTGTAATGTAAACTTCGCACGAAAATTCAATGTTTGTATGAACCAGATAGAATACATATATTAATGTGCTGACGTCTTTTCTAAGCTGGTGATGCATGACATAAAAATGGAATTGAAACAATGGTTTAGATAAACATTGTTCCAATCACTGTTGTGTTTATGGTGTCCAACCAGCCTGATGAGCTCTGGATTGACCGAAACGCGTCGTTAGCAATGGATATGGCAAACAAAGTGTGGTTGAAACATCGTTATTATACAATTTTAATCCTTGAAATTCCGTAAAGGACTTCATGAACAATGTAGCGTTAAAACATATAATAGACCTAATACGAACATCATATAATTAAGAATATATATTTATGAATTGTTTTAGAAAGGTATTTTAACACATAGTCTGATTATTGTGTTAGAATAATCTGCTTATTTTTTTTGTGTGTTGGTAAAGACAAAGGTATACAATGGACTATCTGTGCTATGCTCAGCATAGATATCCAAACTCAGTTTAAGCCTTCAAACTTATCGCTGACCCACTTCTGGGACTGGACTGTATTAGAAAAAATATTTAGCTATTTTACGTAACATTATGTTAAAATCATCACGAATTTCATACTTTATTGTAATACAATTTACATATATCATGTCGTTTATACATGCAATTATTATTCCGTAATACGTTTGTTTTCAACATTAGTTCTTTTGAAAACTATTTTTGATGTTTTGTTTTCAATGTGATTCTATTATTTTCTTTTAGTAAAATAGTGCCTGATTCAAAATGTTACAAGAAGCACTGTTATTATAGAGCTGAGGCCGTTCTCAAAAATGGAGTCAAGAAATTGGTAAAACAAAATACAACCATATCTTTTAATGCATGTGTAAATTAGAAACATAAAATAGTCGATTATGCAGAAAATAAACCCGTTTCTATTCAAGGATATTCATGGGTTCCCAAGGTAAGAAAGATGTGTTGTGAAACGCCATAACAATAATCCTGAAAATTGTAATATCTGTGTTCGTTTTTGTGATATTTTAACAAAAATGGCACCACAATGAAGCTTATATAATGTCTGTCAGTACTGTGAGATTAATATGATTAGTCTGACATTATGATGAAAAATGCCATTTCATTACATGATTTCAAAAAAATAATTATACATTAACCCTATTTATAATATTTCATCGTTGAGGTTCTCTTTGATAGAATGAGATACATCTGTATTTTTATGATGCATTAGTTTCTCCCAAGTACAAAAATATGGCTGTGAAATAATTAGTACGTTTTGACATGCTATCAAACATGAATATCTACAGGTACTCTTGACAAAAATTTCATAAAAAATTGTGTCCTAAGTTACTAAATCTGCAATAGCATCATCAGTTCTTGTGATATCTTAACAAAATTTATACCAAAATTGCAATGCATAAAACGCCTTGCATATTATTGATATTCAAGTGTAAAGTTGACCCTAATAATAATGCAAACACTAATATTGTGTTAAAAACTACAGAGAATGAAGTAGTAGTTTTATTGCATGTCATGACACAGCCTGGCGCTCATAATCACACAAAAGCTACAACATCATCTGGTGGTTTGCAGGCGATCCACATAACAAAACATGTGCCCCACATGGATCCTCAGTGACGCAATTTAGAACTAAATGCTCTTTACAATGCTAGTAACCGGCTTGTCATACCAGTTGGCAGAGCACAGATAGCCCATTGTATAGCCTTGCCCTTAACTACAAACGAACTATACGCTTTCTGGCGCTACTTTGTGGAACTGTCCACCCTCTACTAGCGCATGTTGAAAACTTTAACCCTCTCGTGCCACTCTGGAATGTAATATTACATAACCTCACTAACCTCAAAGAATTCTCCGCTTGGCGGTACTCTCTGATTTTTCCTCCCCTTCAGGCCATCGGATGCTGACATCCTTTGGAATCAGTATAGGTGAGTTAAATACTGACATTTATCAGCTTAGTTATTTGTTTGTTTGTTTTTTATTTCGTGTAAAGCTACACGAGGGCTATCTGCGCTAGCCGTCCCTAATTTTGCAGTGTAAGACTAGAGGGAAGGCAGTTAGTCATCACCACCCACCGCCAACTCTTGGGCTACTCTTTTACCAACGAATAATGAGATTGATCGTAACATTATAATGCCCCCCACAGCTGAAAGGGCGAGTATGTTTGGTGCGACCGGGATTCGAATCCGCGACCCTCAGATTACGAGTCAAACGCCTTAACCCATCTGGCCATGCCGGGCCGATTGGAAAAGTACCTGGGATAATATTATATTTTCTAGTATTATGAAAAATTTGGTACAAAAGTTTCAGGTATCGTCAAAGAATTTAGGATACATATAACACACACACCCTACATAATTAATATTTTTGTGTTTCTTATAATCATACACAATTTTGTTAGATAATTTCATAAATTTAGCAAACAAATTTAGTTATACTAACCTTGTTGGAATTTAAAAAATTCCGTGGGACTCATATGAAGAGCTATTAGCCATAGTCTGAGAATGATTGTAAAATTTGATAAAGAAATATCTTATCAGTATTTCAAAAGTCGATAGACACTGAGCAGTATTTGTTCAATATTCACATATAATACAACGTCTTTGAAATAAACTAGTAATATTGTTGAATGTTGTACAGAAATGTAAATATGTACTTCGCAGATATATTTTGTCTGGTCTGAAGATTTATAACACTGAAAACTGGATTTCGATACATGTAGTGGACACAGCACCAATGACCCATTGTGTAGCTTTGTGCTTAACTACAAACAAACATATTTTGTTATGAGTAAGCTGTTAAAAGTTTCATCCACATAACGTCTCTTGCATACAGGTTTAAATACAATTAGGCATAATTTTAGCCAATGTTTTACATAAAAACATTAGCTAAAACAGACCCTAACGAAATACCATAGCAACACCATCAACCTGGTAATACCAGTTATCGTTAATAATGTAGGAAAGATGTATTTATTTAATTAATTACTGTTTATAGCATCCTTAAATACCAAGACTGTGTATAAATCAATAGTTTATTTTACTGGTATTGTTTATATAAATATTTAGTACCTGAACTAGCTCATTAATAAATCCGTAAAGAAATACTAGACAGAGGAATCAAGTTTGGATTTCCTTGTGGTGCAATAAATTTAAGTGACTTCATTCTCTTTATTGGAAATTTGCTGTGTTACCACAAATCTTTACCGATTACTTCTAGGATTAATGTATATATAGCTGTAATTAGTTGTACTTCATTACATGTCTAGATTTCTATAAGAATAAATGATAACTCTAAATATTTAAGAAATAAGAATGGGAAACTTTAGAAAGATTAAAAACTGGAACAGATACTATGTTTAGAAATACGATAAATGAAATAACTATTGTTATTGGAATAATGCTATTTTAATTAATTAATTTAATTATCCGGTTTTTAAGCAACTCAGACCAGTAGGTTTATATGTATTACCAAAGCATCACAGATTTCGCTGCCATATGAGAACCATGGTGTGTTATATTGAAACATATTAACTTTCCGCCCAGGAACAAGAAAAAGTACAAATTTTGCTACGTAGCGTTATCAATGATCCATTTTTAAACGTCTCAGACCAATACGTTAGAAGCCGAGTTTGTTTTTTTTCGTACGGATTACCAAAACATCACAAAGTAGGTTGTTCTGTGAGATCCATAGTGCCTTATGTTGAAACATTTAATCATAAACTGTTCAAATATGTTGTAAACCTTCTTAAGACCTTTAGCTTTGATGGTATCACAATCAAAAACAGTTTTGTATTTGCTGAGTATAATTAAGAATTTAAAAATCAAAGTGGGTATTATTGTAATAGATCAGACATTAGATCTCTAGTTAAATCAATTGTCTCTTTTAGTGATATTTAAGGATGTTCAACACATTAGTGGATTATATATATATATATATCAAAAGTTATTAAAAACAGCTACAAAAAATATCACATCCTATTCAACCATGACCAGGCTGATTCTGTGATATAAGTTCCACCTTATCTCCTGTATAAGCTAATGTGTTTCTGCTGGACAAAAAGTGAGTATAATAATATTTATCATTTTATTAAACCTTGTAATCCACATTTAACGACCTAAATTAAATTAGGTATGTGAATAAAATTATGACATTGCACCAAATATATTATTCAGTATTACACAGTAGATTAAATATTTGATGATTAAGTTACAGGTTTCTTTCATTTTCATCAAAGGTAAAATTAAAATATATAGTTTGTAATGTAGAAGCCTAACATATTCTTTCATTCACCATACTATTTGTTTATATGAGGCCACTAAGTCAAATATTGTTTTCAATTTTTACCTTTGTTTAAAAAATTTTGGTTTGGTTTGTTTTTGAATTTCGCGCAAAGCTACATGAGGGCTAACTGCAATAGCCGTCCATAATTTAGCAGTGTAAGACTAAAGGGAAGGAAACTAGTCATCACCAGCCACCACCAACTTTTGGGCTACTATTTTACCCAAGAATAGTGAGATTGATCATCACATCATAACGCCCCCACGGCTGAAAGGGCGAGCATGTTTGGTACGACGGTGATTCGAACTCGCGATACTCAGACTGCGTCTGAGTCCTAACCACCTGGCCATACTTGGACTGGCGTCAGCAAACCACTAATACAGATGACAAGTAGAAATCTTTCTTCATCATTGAAATGCATTTTTGTGGTATGCAGGCGTACCATGCTCCCCTATCTTCTATGTTAACATGATATTATTCCAGATTATTGATTATCTCGTATCCGAACTGTCTCTGATGTATTGTCTAGTTTGTACAGAATAGGCCGCGTTTCGAAATTTATTGTTCACATAATATCGCATTTAGCAAAACTGTTCTAAAAGATAAAGTTATTGAAATTGTAAAAATATACTACTTACGAAAAGAAAAAACATATTAAGAAAAAAAGTATCTTCCAGCAAGCACTTACCAATTCTCAGACCATAATACTAGCTGCTTCCCTCTAGTCTTACACTGCTAAATTAGGGACGGCCATCACAGATAGCCCTCGTGTTGCTTTGTACGAAATTCAAAACAAACCAGTCGAGAATGCTTTATAAATCCACCACCAGAAGCGAACCTTCCTGCACTATAAAAATTTCGTATATACATTGATCGTATGAATTAACAACAAAAAATATTGACCCAGTTTATCATTATAGTATTAAACGAAAAACGCTATACCCTATATAACTCATTTGTTAGAGTGTAAGATCCCTTCTGACAAAAAATTACAAAATGCTTATTCTTGGGGATATTTTGTGAGTTAGGCTATGTTTAGTTAACGTTTAGTGGGTTTGTAGAAAAGGTATAAGAAAATATCGAATCGTCATTATTAGCATTAGATATTGTGAACTACATGTAGCCCCCCTACTTTAGCAAAAAATTCATCTAAACATTCGATGTCAATAGTAATAAAATATCTGATGAATTGCATTGCCTTATTTTAAAGAAATAATAATTAAAAAAGAAAATACAGCCAATTTCTATCACAAAACAACATAGTATATTTTCCCTTGTTCTGAAATAACAATAATTATACTCTGTTGTTTATATATAACACACTGACACAATACACATTTCTGTAAAATCTTTAAAAAAAGTCATACACCCTTTTTCATACTGTTATTATTTGAAGATAGACTATGGTGAAGTCTCCGAAAACTCATTATATGTAAAAATGTTCCAAGTTACTTTACTTATTAAATTATAGGAAGCGGAGTTTCTGTGAGTAGAAAACCTGCAGTAATTTATTTCAGTACGTAAGTTTGGATGTATAAGTTTTTAGATGATCATGATGTAATTTAGAGTGATTAACGTGAATTATAATTGTTCTTATAATTCATTGTCGCACTACCTATCACTAGTATTGTTAAACATCAATATGCTTGTGTTAAAAAATGGGATTATTTCCAAATGTGTACAAGCCTGCGTGGCTGTATAATATAGTGCTGCCCATCAGTGAAAACGAATAACATTACATATGTTACACCCCTCATTGCACGTGGAAATTTCATTGGGTATTTGGCATACATTTCAACTTCTGAAGTCTGTTTCTAACCATTTCATACTGATCCGATATCTCTTTGCGGCTGCGAAATTGTGATTTAGTCTCGAAGCTTGTACCCTATCATTGCGACGAAAAGCGCTTGTCGTCATTTTACAATAACCTTCTATGATAAGCTGGTTTCAATTTATAAGATGGCTCTCTATATTAGTTAAGATCTAACTGTGTTCTTTAATACTCTAATCATGGTTCATGAACAAACTGAAGTGTTTTAAACTCACTAATACACACCATGATGACGACTGAAATTTTGACCATAATCAGTCATTTGCAGTTGAACAGCTTGTGTAGTACATTTACTTCCTTGTGTTATTTTATTCAAACATTATTTAAGTGCACTCTTCTTATTTTCAGTCATTTTAGTCCTCCTCCTCTCCTCACTAACTCATCGGTAAGTCTGAAGGCTTATAACTCTAGAAACTAAATTTAATTACGTTTTGGTACTGCACAGATAGCCCCTTGTGTAGTTTTACGCTTAATGGCGACAAACAAACAAATAAAAAACACGTTTGTTTGTTTTTGCATTTCGCACAAAGCTACACGAGCGCTATCTGTGCGAGCCTTCCTAAATTAGCAGTGTAAGACCAGAGGGAAGGTAGCTAATCATCACCACTCACCGCCAACTCTTTGGCTACTCTTTTACCAATGAATAGTGGAGATTAACTGTGACATTATAACGCCCCCACGTCTGAAAGGACAAGTATATTTGATGTGACGAGGGATCGTACCCGCGACCTTTGGATTATAAGTCGAGTGCCTTAACCACCCGGCCATACCGGGCCAGCTCGTTTTGACACATAACAATTAAATAATTAACAAGACAGTTTTAAAAAATGTATTAGAAGATTTATATTCTTTTGTTTTACTGCCTTTATTATATTTTTTGTTTTGATAATATGTGTGTGTTTCTTTAGGAGACCAAACAAACCAACGACAAAGAAAAAAATGTTTGATAAGTAATTGAATAATATCCAGTTACTATTGATATGTGTAAGTATTTAAGTACGTTCAAATAAATAACTTGGAAAATACTTGTGTTGATTCTTCATACACATTTTATAACACGTTACATTTTACAACATAATTACATAATCATATTTTAAAATTGTGTTATTATTTTGCATCGTGAATAATTCTGCTATAAACCGTTCTATGGACCTATTTGAAATGAACTAATTGGTGTTTTAGTGCAATAATTTTCAATCTAACACGTTTCCTTTAATGTTGTTTTTTCGTTTTTGCCTTGTTCAATAATTTTTTCATTAAATAGTTTTGTTACTTATCACTTTTGATTGTCGACTATTCAATACTTTAGTATGCTTATGTTAGGTCTGTTGAAATTTGGAGTGTGTGATTTAATAGAAATTAAATCGCACAACTCATCTGTAGATAATGAAATACAAAGAAATATGAATATATCTGAAAACGGCACGTGCTGGTCAATACTTTTATTCTGATTGAATGAAACAACATCAGTTGGATGGTTGAGAAGCTAGAGAGTATGTAAATGTCTTTATTATGAAAAAAATATTTAAAAAATTGAACAGGGTTGTTTAAAGATACTTTATTTTACAATTGGTTATCATTCTCAAGTAATTAATGTTTCTTGGGAAGTATATTTTGTAGCATTTACTTTTGAAGTTAGAGACGCTAAGGGTTAATAAAACAAACCATGTGAACTTTACGTTAAAATCTGTAAAGAAAAATTATAGTCTTATTCACGAAAAAATACTTAATTTCTTTAATAATACTTAAAAAGCACAAATCTACACTGAGGTGTGTTTTTTCGTACAGCAAAGCCACAAAGGGCTATCTGCTCAGCCCATCGAGGGGAATCGAACCCCTGATTTTAGCGTTGTAAATCCCGGAGACATACCGCTGTACTAGCGGGAGGCTTACATTTAGGAAAACTGGCTGACTTATTTGTAGGTAAGCTTTGTAGAATGCTATTTCAGTATGCGAAAAAAAATTACGTGTAGTTATTAGGTATGTTTGAGACGTAGTCATATCAGGAGTATCTGAAAAATCAGACTCAGAAAATCTTTAAGGTGCAACAAACGTCAAACTGATTACTTCAACAATGGTCAAGTTTCTAATAACACGCAAAGCACTTCACATAAAAAGTGTTATATGACACCCGACTAGCATTTCAAAAAAAAGGTTTGTCTCAAGGCAAACAGACTAAAATAGCTTCGGCGATGCTTAGAGCACAAAGTGTGGATAATGACTCGAAACGGTGCATTTATCTCTTTCCTTTCACTGAATAAACATTAAGATAAATTAGGATAAAACAGTTCAGCCGGTACACTTGAAATGGTGTGTAAAAGTGACGTAATTGTACGAGGAATACTTTAATGACAAGAGTTACATCCTCAGATCCCTTTGAAAAGGCAATTAGATTTCAAAGTGAATCTAAACATTGTTGTGGTTGATATCCACTTCATAATGTTTCTTTTACATTATGACGAGCAAGGTTTAATAATTTACCAAAAAATGGTTAAGGCAGCATAACAGTAATTCCAGACGTCTTTCTTGGTCAGCCCAATCAACAGTTCTCAATACGAGTGATTATCGTTTTGATGATTTTAAATTAAACGTGGTGTTCCACCTCAATCTTCTCCTTACATTTAATCCGTAAGTGTAGACCATGTTCCTCGATAAAATAGGCTCCACTTTCCAGTATATACGAAGTCAACTCCATTCCAAGTCCAGACCCTTAACACAGTAAACTATGGTTCAACATCAACATGACGTTTGGTTCTTAATAAAGTAGCTGTCATTGTACATTATTCAATTAAAAATTGTGGAACATTCTCCAAGATCTAACAATGTAGATAATTCAAGATAGTCTTAATAATACGTATAAAAAACATAACATGCATCATATTACCAGTCTCTTCGGGAATAATTTTCAACTCGTAATTACATCAACAGTACTATTTTTTTTTAGAATATACTGTTCTATAATTTTTCTTCATTTTACAAAATTTGTCAGTTTTAACGAAAACACTGTAAGGCCTAGTCTGTTATTTGATTTGTCATATGTCAAAAACGCAACGACTCATCCATCCTAATCAAAATAAAACTTGAAAAATAGATAAATGGATTAATCTTCCGGACTGTTAAGCAAAGAAATCGTTTGAAATGATTTATTTTTTTATCATTACAAAAATTGTGTTTTGATACAAAACAAGTAAGTTAAGTAAGTTACGATGTAAATTTTTAACAAAATCTAAAAAATTGGATAAAGAGCTTCTCATGAACAAAAGATAATAATAATCTCTCGAAGTTGTGGAGCTCACACGTCTGTACAGTAAGCTGCAAAAGTGAGTTTTGAGGACCATATTTTACGCTTTGTAAGACGCTACATCGTGGAAGACGCACCCTAATTTTGGAAAGACAATTCTAAGAAAATATATTTTGACTCAGCAACCAACACCTTGGTGCAACTTTTACTTTTTTCAAACCACTGAGTAAATACAGTCAAATACATCATATTATTCACGATATATCAACAATATTAGTTAAATTAGATGTTTAATGCTATTGAAAATACTTGTAATTGGTAGGTAATAAGATTACGATCTGTACGAAAGACCGTTATGAGTAGACCCTATGCTAACCTATTGTCTTAACCCATCACTTTTGTCTTAGAAGACGCAAGGGGATTTTTCAGGGTATTTTTTAAAGAAAAAAGTGCGTCTTACAAGGCGTAAAATACGGTAATCCGAAACGTCGTAAATAAATTTTTCGTTTTTATCATGGTCATTATCTTCTTAAAAAAACAACGTGGGTTTTTGCAAGATTTGGGCGTGAAATAAAATAAACTTTCTGAACTATATGTGTACATTACTTATAGTTTTGTAGATAAAATTCATATGTGTCATTATATTTTAAATTGGTTCTCAAATAAAACATACACATGCAAATATTATTGTGTCACTGATTATCCTGAAGTTTAGATTATCCAACAACATCATCAAAATCTATCCTTCTAAGTTTGCTTTTACTTCAAACGTTTTTCAAACACTTCTGTACTTTTTCTAACTACATTAAATATAAATAATAATCAATAATTTTGTTTAATGAATTAAAAAGTAAATCAGTTGTGGTTGTATGAGTTGTTAGAAAAGTGTTTTATAAGCAATAGCTACTGGGATCAACATTTAGTTCATTTGATAAAGCAACCACCTGCTATGCGAGAGGCCCACAGTTCGATCCAATTAGAGTGTGATGCAAGTAATGAAAAACTGGCGTTCAACTAGTGGTCGTCCATCGACTCTGAGATAAAGCCCAAGTACAGTGCTTATTAATGGTGATGAAAAATGGTGTAATTTTAGTTGGTAGAATACTCATCTGGAGTGTAAAAGATTCATGGTTCGATTCTGGGACCAGGAGATGCAAAAAATTGGATCTTAAAAAACCTATTATTCGTTAATGAGAAACGACAACTAACAGGGCAGTATTTTGGCACAAAAATGTTTTGTTTTCCACAATGAAACTAACTCACATTAAAGATTTCCTAATTGCTGCTGAGAAAAGTTTTTCTTCGATATTGTCATAATTATAGTGAAATTTAGTTCTATAATACTTAACATTAAATAACCGTGGCCTTAATAATTCAACAGATTCAGAGCAAAACAATTCTTCATTTGTTTTTGTTTCCAGCATTTAGACTTTTTATCTTCGTATTTATTTTAGCCCCCTTTGGACTGCTATACTTTTATATTGTTCTATATTAGAGTTGTCGTTTGATTGTATCAACGCTTTTGCTATTCAGCCTCTGAATCTACAATAGACTTGGAAAGAAGTCGCCTTTTTTTTACTCATATACTGATGTTCTCTCCTGTTTCTCAAGCTTTCACTGTTTATCTTCTATATTATATAGAGCATTCAATTAAACGCTATGAATACAGCTATTCTCTATTAACTTTAGATATTATTTTCCTCTCGTAGTTTTCTTCAGTATATCTTCGAGAGGAAACATGAAACTTTTCCAAAATAAAAGCACTCTGTATTTAATGTAGATGAAGCGTCATTTATGGACATAAAATGAATTAACAAAAAACATTAAACGTTTTGGAGACTAATTATTTTTTATATTTTTGTCTTAACAAGTCTAGTGTTCAAAATTTATAAAATACTAGATTTTGTTTCCTAACTGGAATACTGAAACTAATTGAACACTAATTCAAATGTCTAAAATTTAAAAAAAACAACTTAACTGATTAAATGAAGTGATTATTTTTATACAGTCTCGTGGAGTTCAGTATTATTTTATTTATCATATATAAATTTACTACAAAGGTATTTTTAGTATGTAGTTATATTAAAATATAATATATATTGTAGAATAACGCTTCCAGTAAATTCATCTATTAAAGATGGCTCCCTGGTGGAGTTAAATGTAATTTGAATATATTTGATGAGTCTGTCTTGAACCTAGTAAACGTGTATACTATAATATAGCTCATTTCTATATGCTAGGGTTCCTTAGAGAATTTGTTATCGCAATGAAATCGACTAAGTGATTTTTTTAGAACAACTGTAATAACTTTATTCCACAACGCAATTACATTTCACTTCCTATTCACCTCTTTCCAATTATAAAGTCTTAAATCTAATTTACAAACAGTAATTAAATCTTACATCTTTCGAAGAGATTGTTCTCTAAAGGAAAGTTTGTTTTACTGTGGAAGAGTGAATCTCATTTCAGAGATGAATTTATTGATTCGTCAGACCTGTTGTAATATCACCAACAAATAGTAGAACAAATGCACTAAATTCTCAACAAATTCCAATGCTAAATTAGTTTGTAAAGTTTCCAATTGGCTCCATAAAATTAATTTAGTTTCATGAGGCTTTGATATATCTGAATAATGCAATAAAATGAAAGTAAAAATTATTCAGCGTGATTTTTATAGTGTTTTTTTACAGCAGCTTACATTAATTTCTGACGTGATAATTATTAGACGTTATTGCAAAGAAATGATCACCATGGCTTTACTATTTATACTGTCCCTTGGTGGAACAGCTATATGTTTAAAAACGTACAACGCTGACATACTCCGTAAAAAGGGGACGAAGAGGAACTACAACATTTCTTGAAACCCCATTTGGAGAGAAAATTCTTCTGATTTCTCTCTCTCTAAACTAAACCCCTGCCACGTTAGTTTGCGTTTGCGTTACCCCGTAAAAGACAGCAGATAACTCAATGTGGCTTTGCTCTAAAACAATAACAACAAAAACTGTTTGTTCCATTACATATCACCTTGGTCTTCGAAATAATAAGATACACACGCACAATATATATATATAAATAATATGGTGTAGTTAAAACATATTTACAAATACCTTGAGTTTGCAGAAAGATTAATATTATTTCGTCGGCACGAAATTTTAAACCAAGCGCCAGTTGTCCGGTACCCATTGGAGCCAGTTATATTATCTGTCTGCTTTGTAGAGTTGTTTGTTTGTTTTTGAATTTCGCACAAAGCTACTCGAGGGCTATCTGTGCTAGCCGTCCCTAATTTAGCAGTGTAAGACCAGAGGGAAGGAAGCTAGTCATCACCACCCAGCGCCAACTCTTGGACTACTCTTTTACCAACGAATAGTGGGATTGACCGTCACATTATAACGCCCCCTGGCTGAAAAGGCGAGCATGTTTGGCGCGACGGGGATGCAAACCCGCGACCCTCAGATTACAAGTCGCACGCCTTAACTCGCTTGGCAATGCCGGACGTTGTAGAGTTGATAATACATCATGTATGTATTTCGAATTTACTGGAGCTGCTATTTCAGAACATTTAAGAACTTTTCAGCTACTGTGCAAATAAATGGAATTGTCTCATTTTTTCTATTACTTTTCTAACCAAATTAGTTTTTCAGAATCAAGTTTTGATCATTTGTAAAATTTAATATCAACTGTGTGAGAGTTAAAACACTTCCACAAGGACTGTATTATTGGTTATACAAAAAAGCATAAGGCATATAGCCCCATCTATTTGTTGAATTGTGTATTAAATATAATTCCCAAGTATCTAATCGCTTACTTCTTTACAATTTAAATCGACTAAAAATATTATTACATTTCTCATTTGCGCATAAAATCAATTATTACATTGCTTTTTTACTTGAATATATATATATGTATATAGTGTTAATATTAATTTGAAAATTTTTCATATATTTAAAAATGTGTTTAAAGTACATCAAAAAGATCTACTAAACGAAGAGTGTAGATCAATAACACTTTATTAACACAGAAAATTTGAAAGAAAATACTTCTCCCTGAAATGTAGTGTATGTCATGTCGCTGCCTGCATGAAAACGTACGAAAAATTTTCTTTATGAAACAACGTATCTTCAACAGCATATATAGGTAAATCGTAGAAAAAAGAATACAGAATTATTTTCATTATTACTGCCACGTGAAAGAACATGTTTTTGTCCGGCAGTTGTTATTAATTATGTAGTTTTTTACTCATACGGGGTAAACAGTTTATTTCCTTTCATTTTTCTTTTCTTATTATGCACAATCACAAGACCCACCTGTGAAACAGAAATTAGGGATTAAACATTTTAAGTTTCGTTCATTCACACGTCCATATACGGTATATCATTTGAAGAACAAGAGAATATCCTCAGCAGCCGCGGAAGTTGAAATTCTTTAGGGCAGGATTAGAGTGAATTAATCTATGGGATTTTTTTTTCTTTTTATTAGATATATCTTTATGCAACAGCAATATTAAGCATATAACCAATCGATTTTATAACTCATCAGGATCTCTACCAGTTCACCCTCAAATTGAAATTATTGTAAGCAAGATTAAAGCAAATTATTCTGAGGTCTTGGGCGTGGGCAAATATATCAATATAAAACAATTGACCTCATGTGTTCGAAACTATAATTAGATCTCAAATCGGTCAAGAGGTGACAGAGCTATGAGTCAAATGTTTGTACACGAAAAAACTCGAAACTATTTATGAGCCGCTATGCTATAAATACCAACTGATAGAAACATACATTTACAAACATTACTTGTTGACTAAATAGTTAGCACTACAAATGTTCATGTGCCACACTGATTGTATAGTGTTCGTTTCATTTTAATATTGTAAGAGCAGAAACATGGAACTAAGATCACAATGCAGGTCAAGCAACAACAACCCATAATGTCAAATACCCCGATCTCTCATGACTACTGAGCAAGTGATGAAGTAATCCGTAGGCGAAGATTTTTGATGCATTGGTCAAAGTATGACACTTGTGACTCTTTGGTGCACCTCTCAAATACGAAATAATAACAACAAATCGTGACCAGAGCGTAGTTTTACTATAAAGGTTTTAGAAAGGAGCTCCTGTTTCTCCCTACAACAAAGTCTAAGCATTGGATTTTTAGATCCCCCGTCATCGTGAAGGACCATAAGTTCGATAATGATCGCTGGATGGTTGAAAAGAGATGCAATGACACCACCGAAAACGTCGAAAATGCCGAATCATAAAAGTCAAAGTATAGCCCTTTACCTCCATCACGAGTGGGGCTAAGACACGCAGATGTTTCTGAGCGCCTCTCAGTAATCTTCCAATGTTTATCCCTCAAGACTTCATACCGAAATAAGCATTTGTTTCTTCGATACGTTAGTCTCTGTTATTACAACTGACGGCTGTTGGATAAACTGAAGCGCCCAGAAAAGAGTGCTTGAAAGTGTCCTCGACTGAACATTAGTCACTGTTCACAAACAATTTTGTGAAATCGTTGTACACAGCGTGTACAATGTCGAGAAAAATATTATAATTTCATTGCAAATTGATTTCCCCATAATGTTAAATTTTGTTGGGTGTGAGAAAGACAGACTTAAATTGGAGCTGAATGGATGTTTATTTGTTAAAAATAAACAAGGGATGAAAACGTTCATTGGAAACGTGATCAATTAAAATCAATGCAAAGATCATGTGATAACATTTGATGATACCGTTAATCGGGCGTCGTAAGCACAACAATTCTAGCGATTCGGATGATATTGGTATTAAGAATGAAATGCACAGCATATGAATTAATTCATAGACTACACGTAATGCATCGCATTGTATTGTCTCACACGCATTGTTTGAACTCAGCTGAACTGAGACAACTAATTTGCCATCCATAGACGGAATAAAAAGTAGTATTCGGAATTTACGTGAGAAGTAATATCTAAGATTAATTACTCCAAATTATCCAGTGGATGTTTTTTTTCCAAAAGAGTACACTGAAACTGTAAATGGAGAACAGTTTTTTAATGTTTGGCTATGGTGTGACTAATAATTGAATATTGGTTTTCTTTAAGGAAGGAACCTATAGTTACTGGCAAGTTGTGATCATTTGTATACAAATGGAACATTTAAGATCATTTCTAGTATTTTTGAACAACTATTACGATTCACAGGCTGCAAGAAAGCATTTCAGTCGCTTTAAATTATGCATTGTCGTCGAATACAAATAAACATACACATATGACACTTCTCAGAAAGACAAAGGAGTGTCTGTCTTGAATCCCGTGTGTCTATAATAACAGATTTTGAAATTGCAATGATAAATGTCGCTAACATTGAATTTCCACATGCAGTTAATTGTGGGTGAATTTTTCATTTTTGTCAGCTAAATTGGCCTCAAACAAAGATACCACACAGATGTAGACTCTGCTTCAAAGACTGGCATGTATTTTACTCAAGCATTTTTTTCTACTGACCACATTTCAGAGATGTTCAACTTTTTACTGAAGAAATCATTTTACCACCCGAAGTTTAGCCTGCGGTTGATTATTTAGAAAATATTTTGATTAGATGTTCAGATCGAAGACAACGACGCCTGTCCACTCGGATTTAGGCTTCAGATGTGGAACTGGTACGAAGGCGTGCAGCAGAACATGCGAAAAGCTAACAGTTCAATAAAGATATTGCATCATGGCTTTTCGCAAAACGTTTCTGCAAATTATTCAAATATGTGGGAGTTAATTCCCACAATAAAGATGAAGCAAATTCTGAACTAGGTACGTGTTGAAAAACTCCTGAGCGGTTAGAAACTTCCTGTAATGGTCAGAAAAATATCGTGACTGGGCAGAGATATTAAAAAAAAACTTGTCATTGCGTTTCAACCAACAAATAATATGAATAATTATTTGTGTGGTATTATACATAACATAAAGTATTAATTATTACATAGTTAAAATAAACAAATAATGTTGGGGTTTTGGAATATCTTTGTTGGTCTGATAAAATTGCCTATTGTTATATCATGATTTAAAATTACTCTCCAATCTGATTAAATATCTAATTTCTGAATATGTATATTATTCCTTGTGTATTAAGTAATATCGGTCCATTTCACTTTGAAAGTTCATCAAAAGGTAAATTATACGACTTTTTCTAATATGTTTTCTTAATTTCCTCGTAGTACATTAATTCATAATGAAAATTCAATAAACAAATTGGACATCTGATTGACTGCTATTTCGAAGAACTGTTTTTTCGAATGCTTTTGGTTTGGTTTGTTTTGAATTTCGCGTAAAGCTAGTCGAGGGCTATCTGTGCTTGCCATCCCTAATTTAGCGGTGTAAGACTAGAGGGACGGCAGCTATTCATCACCCACCGCTAACTCTTGGGCTACTCTTTTACCAACGAATAGTTGGATTGACCGGCGCATTACAAAGCCCCCACGACTGAAAGGGCGAATATGTTTAGTGTGACGAGGACTCGAACCTGCGATCCTTAGATTACTAAACGACTGCTTTAACCCCCTGGAATTTTCAAAGGTTTTTTGTTTTTTTTTTCGTAATCTGGAGGTACTTTGTTAGTGAACATACGCATAGAAAGATTGGAATCGGAACAAAATCAGGTGTATTCATTGTTTGTGACCATTCAAGTTAATTTCAGATGATAAATAAAGCATATGGTGAAATCAGTCTCATCAATTTTAATACTGAAACACTTTTATTGTATAGAAAGTTAAATATATTTATATTACCTAAAAATTAAAATAATCTAAATAGCAATTGAAAATCATTCACTTTTAACATGTTTACAGCATTGCTTTGCTAAAATTTAAATCACGGTTTAAAACCTTTGATTTGTGCTATACTACTGTAAGTCGCAAAAATACAAACTTGTAGCTTAGAAGCGCCTGTCTAGAATTTATCGCTAAATACAAAACTGTGTAGGGCTGTTTACTGAACTTAAAGAAAGAGAACCAAAGGAGATAAGAATGGAAGTTGGAATATCACTTGATGTGGCTAACAATAACATAGTGAACTTAAGTTTTGTCTCGACTCAACGTGGATAATAAAATACTTATATTATTGGTTTTTCTATCGAAAGCTTAGTTTTTGAATAGAATCGCAACTTTCAGCATTATATCTCTTTAATTAACTTCAGGTTACTACTTTTATTATTATTTATTTTAGAACAGAGTAACTTTTTACGATTTGGTTATTAAATACGTTTACAGTAAGTGGAATGTAAAAAGGAAGAAAGTTAATCTTGAACTAGCAGACTTACCAAATTACTCTCACAACCAGGCTAGTAGTTTTTTTGTCTTTCTAACTAAGTTTTCACTCTCTACTGATGTCAGTTTTGGAGAGTCGCTCAGTGTTTTGACAAATCCATTGAGCTCATTTGCAACACCTCAAAAATTAGCAAAGAAATCTCAACAATGATTTGTTTTTCTATCATTCTCTAAATTCCTTTTCTTTGGATTTGATGGCTATGGCTGCAGTTGGCCTTTGAAGTTTGTTGTGGACCAAGGCTAGGTTCATTAAAACTTTGGTATGAAAACTGTGTCTTTATTTTAATAATTAAATCCACTATTCATCGAAGCATGTTCCAGTGATTTACATTTCTTCTGCAAACTCACTCACTTCAATTAATACTTTCCAAAATCCTCGTCGAACACGTACTTACAGGCCCAGCATGGCCAAGTGGGTTAAGATGTTCGACTCGTAATCTGAGGATCACGGGTTCGAATTCCCGTTGCACCAAACATGCTCGCCCTTTTAACCGTGGGTGCATTATAAGTCACAATTGACTTTTCTGTACATCATCTTCTGGGTCAGCATCACAAAAAACGTAGATAGGTAGTCTTACAATAATTACTTTGAACTACCTGAGGAGTGACATTTCTACTTGTGAATGAACGCTACACATGACGAATCAGAAACTTTGGAAAGAAAAAAAAAACAGATATGCTTGTTTTGAATTTAGCGCAAAGCAAAATTGAATGTCACGTGATATCGCTCACATGACTTATATGACGAACACGTTCGGGAATGAGATTAAAACCTGAGACCTTCAGATTGCCAGTTGAGCGTCTTAACCACCAGGCCATGTTAGGAACAGCAAATGAAGGATCTAGGCATATAAATAAATAATTATATTTATATATATATATATATATATATATATATATATCTTGAGTGTTATTTTTCATATAATATGGTAGAGTGCCACTGTTACAAATCCATGATGAGCACACAATATCTGACACTTGTATCGTCAGATACGAGTGCAGGATAGTGTGTCGTTCTGTTACAACGAACCATTAAGATGCATTACCTAACGTGTGAACCAGCTAGTGGTCTCCAGAGCTTTGAAGTAGAAGATACTTTTGGCTTCTTATGTTAAAACACTGTAGATCACCAGAGAGTGCTATATATTATCATGTTTGTGAGGAAGTGAATTTTATAAATGCGATAATATGAAGACTTTAAGAGTTAGCGCAGGTATTGTATCACATACACTTCCCAGAGAAACATTTGTGCTAGCCGTCTCTAATTTAGCAGTGTAAGACTGGAGGGAAGGCAGCTAGTCATCACCATCCACCGCCAACACTTGAGCTACTTTTTTACGTACGAATAGTTAGATTGACCGTTGTATGATAATAGGTCAATACATAGAGTATGCAAACTTATGGAAAACAACTTACTTACACTTGTTAATCATTTATTGTGCACAGAGACAAACACTAGATTTTAATAATAATATTATTGTAAGTATAAAAACTCAGACATTTTTAATGCCTTCCATTATGAAAGATCCATAATAACTAAACGAAAAAATTTTTATCTTTTGACATAATCAATTTCATGAACTCATTGACACACAGCAGATAAATCATTCTTAAAATACCATTTCACATTTATTACAAAATTCCAGTACAAATGATTAACGGGGAACACTTGTAGCAGCAGATAAATATGGAAGTCTAACATCCGGATTATCCGGAAGCATCGTAATGGTAGTGAGATTATCTTTAGGATCGATTCTTGCAAACATATTGCTCTGTCCCTATTTAGATACTAGCACCTAAATATCGATTATTGTGTAAACCTGAAGAAAATTACCCTTTCTGAATACCCGTATCAACACATTAGTTCACCAGTTTACAAAATCCATCGTAAACAACAACAAAAAGACGGTAAGGGTTTACAAAGTCGTTCAGACAGTTTTATTTCGGACTTTTAAAACAAAACCTTATATTCAGTCTTTCAGTACAAAGAATAACACTTGTCCAACCTACCTCTTTTATCATACCGAAATAAACGCTCAACAGGAATATTCTAATGAGCAATAGCTAACTCTAGCATTTTATCCAAGTCCTAGCACGCAGGTTCCTTTGTAACAAAACAAGCTGAATGCCTGTCATATGACAGGGAATAAAGATTAATTATTTTTATCAAAATTATAAGTAAATAATTTTTTTATGAACATTTTTTTTTCAGTATATAATCTACTAACAATATGTGTATGGAGAATGACTCTCCTATTTCTAGTATTTCACGAAAACAAATATTTCTTTTGTATATTTGGTCATCTCGTTTAACTATTGATTGATTAGCATTTTTGACTTCTGTTTACATCTTAAAATTATGTTTAAATATTCTTAATAAATCATTATAGATTGAAACACGCGAAAAACTTATTCTAAAGTCATATTCCTACTTGGTAAACTGTATGACCCTGCAAATGATTAATCATGTGATGGTAAAGGCAATGGATTTTATTATGAATTGCGGGGTCTTCCCTTTGGACTGTCATCCTGATTTGGGTTTATTAGCCTTCTGAGATGAAGACAACCTTGGAAACCTTGACAACCAAGGAAACACAACGGGGAATTTCAGCCAAAGATTATTGGCTTCAAATCTAATTACATCCCTAAAATCCCTAAAGTACAGCATTGTTCATTTTGTGTATATGTACATATATATATATATATGGCTGGAAGAATATTAAAAAGACAGAACTGTTTATCATGGCAGAAAGGGTCTTCGTTTCTTACAAGTTGCACGCCGATCGGTACTCTAACGGCCGAGATATCGGCGTGATATACTTTGGTCTTTATATAGTAGAAAATTGAACTCTCAAGAAAACTATATGCTGGATACAAATGGCTATTAAGACAGTCTATTTCATGTAAACACGATTTCATACTGAAGCCGCAAATTTAAAAAAATAATAATTAGAAAAACGTTTTATCCACAAATGATATTCAATTCACCTTTCAGGATTTATTACCTTCTCGCATGCGATTCTCGGATCGTAGGCGTAATGCCACTTATATTGGCAACACAATACACCAAGTACGCTTGTCAATCTATGAACACGTAGAAGTATGCAGGACTGCAAACTCCTAAGTCATCCAGATTCGGAGTTTACACACATGTGAAAGGGGCAGTCACTCAATATGATTTAAAATTTCAAAATCGTCTCAACTAGGGTATTGAATAATGAACTTATAACCACAGAGTGTCTGTCTAGTATAAATGAATTCTGAACTCTAAATGACAACACAACTTCAGTTATGTGTGCCCGAGAATGTTTGTTTGTAAGTAAGTACAATATGCAGGGGTGTCGATAAGCAATTATGTCTCCGGGCCCCTTTTTAAAGTTTTCATAAATTCATGGGCGTATAAAGAATTTTTCTGGTGGGCATAAAATAAATGTGTTGAGAATTTACATTTTTTGGATAAAAAGGTATTTTTTGAAGCAAAGGGAGTTCCAGGAATACTGCGATTTTCCCTTGAGTGTATTATGAAAATGAGAATACAATATTCTATATCCCATATTTCCGCGGAACCCTTAATTGACCCCAGGCCCCGGAACTGTAGCCCCTGACACCTCTCCCCTTCCGTCAGGCCTGACAATATACTCTGTACTCTATCCACCACAGGTATCGAAACGCGGTATGTGGTGTTTTAAGGCCGCAGATGTATCGCTAGGCGAGTGGGATGCTTGTTTTTCCATTGCAACCGGAATTTTATTCATAATTAATTTTCATGATTTATTGAGTAAGAACGAGCTGGATTTTTAATAAAAAATACGGAACGTTTAAAGATTAATTTTCCCATTAGTTGGATCTAAAAATATTATGTCTTAATATAGGATCATAGCGAAGTGGTTAAGTCACTCGACTCATAATCTGAAAGACGCGGGTTCGAATCCCCGTCGCATCAAACATGTTCGCCCTTTCAGCCGTGGGAGCGTTATAAAGTTACGGTCAATCCCACTATTCCTTGGTAAAAGAGTAGCCCAAGAGTTGGGGGTGGGTGGTGATGAGTAGCTGACTTCCCTTTAGTCTTACATTGCTAAATTAGGGACGGCTATCGCAGGTAGCCCTCGAGTAGCTTTGCGCTAAATTCAAAAACAAACAGTCTATATCATGATAATTTGTGACTTAAGTGATTAAAATTCGTTTTTCATCTCGTTATTTCAACACAAGTAAAGTGAATAAGTTTTTGAAGAAAAAAGCAACTAAATATTTGTCGTTTTCTCAATTTTAGTCACAAAGTAATAATATAGATTACTTCAATAAAATAAATTGGTTCCTGTACTGTTTTTTTATATGCTATAGCGTAATAAAGTATTTTTTTATCATATCACGGAACTATTTGCACAATTGGCTATTTGCGCTGTTTCTACCTTGGAGATAAAACTCCAATATTAATGTTATAAGGCCTTAAGCAAACCCTGAGCTACCGGTTAACTGAATATTTCTAAAATCAGTTTATTGTTATATATTGTTTTCATAAACGTGTATGAATATTTTATTTTTAATCTACATCATTACTTTACTTTGATAAAGCTTCATAGTAATTAGAAATGATTTATATAAACCAATTTTAACAATTAAGTGTGGACACTTAATGGCCGTTTGCAGCTCAGAGAGTGCTGAATCAAGTAAAATATTGAAATAACGCAGTTTCTTTTAAGTTAACGATAATGTCTATTAATCCCAGAGGAAGGTTTAAAATATTTGCTTGTGTGCTTTTTTAAAATCTAAGGGCCTGTAAAATAGTTGAACATGACAAATGTTTTTCTTTTACGAGCTTTCTCACTTTTACTTTACTTCATGAATAATAAAATAATCGTTTGAACAAAATTTCAAATTTAAAGATGCCTTTAAGCTCGTTCATATAATAAATTCTGATCAACCAATAAAATTTCAAATTTAAGGATGTCTTAAAAATCGCCTACGTGATAAATTATGATCAACAATTTCCAAACTGAAAAGATTGCCAAACAAACTGAAAAAATTAAAGTTCCAACTGCATCTAGAATTAAATTTTTGAATATTCAGAATGATTATTCTAACAATACAAATAATAGACCGAAAATATCTTTGCAGGGTACAGGTTTCTTAAGTTATTATTTGTGAACAGGAACAAATATAAAAGGAGAATCTAAGGGCCTGTGAAATAGTTGAACATGACAAATGTTTTTCTTTTACGAGCTTTCTCACTTTTACTTTACTTCATGAATAATAAAATAATCGTTTGAACAAAATTTCAAATTTAAAGATGCCTTTAAGCTCGTTCATATAATAAATTCTGATCAACCAATAAAATTTCAAATTTAAGGATGTCTTAAAAATCGCCTACGTGATAAATTATGATCAACAATTTCCAAACTGAAAAGATTGCCAAACAAACTGAAAAAATTAAAGTTCCAACTGCATCTAGAATTAAATTTTTTGAATATTCAGAATGATTATTCTAACAATACAAATAATAGACCGAAAATATCTTTGCAGGGTATAGGTTTCTTAAGTTATTATTTGTGAACAGGAACAAATATAAAAGGAGAATGAAATAAAAAATCAATAAACAAATATGTCCATCTTACCTTTTTGCCGCTTTGATATTGTTGGTAGCTTCTGCAATTCAAAATACAAATTTAGTTTGTGAAACGACTAACGCATTGTCCATTTAACACTATGTTTGGGACTCAGTATACACGTTTTTGTAAATATATAATCTAATCATTTGTTTATACGTTTCTGTTTACATAATCTGTAACTCATAAATATGCTCACCCCTTCTAGTGGTACAGCGTTATGTCTGCGGACTTAAAAACCCAATTTTGATAATAGTGGTGGGCAAAGAACAGATACTTCATTATGTAGCTTTGTGCCTAATTATAAACAAACAAACTCATAACTATTTGGCTTGGCTCGGTATGGCCAAGCGTGCGACTCGAAATCTGAGGGTCGCAGGTTCGCATTCCCGTCGCTCCAAACATGCTCGCTCTTTTAGCCGTGGGGGCGTTATAATGTGACGGTCAATCCCACTATTCTTTGGTAAAAGAGTAGCCCAAGAGTTGGCAGTGGGTGGTGAAACCAACGAATAGTGGGATTGACCGTGACTTTAGAACGCTTCCACGGCTAAAAGGGTGAACATCTTTGGTGCGACGGGGATTCGAACCCGCAACCTTCAGATTACGAGTCGAGTGACTTAACCACTTGGTTATGATCCTTTATTAGGACGTAATTATTTAGTTCCAACTAATGGGAAAATTAATCTTTAAACGTTCCGTATTTTTTGTTAAAAATCCAGCTCGTTCTTACTTTATAAATCATGAAAATTAATTATGAATAAAAATCCGGTTGCAATAGAAAAACAAGCATCCCACTAGCCTAGCGATACATCTGCGGCCTTAAAACACCACATACCGGTTTTCTAAACCTGTGATGGATAAAGTACAGAGCATATTGTCAGGCCTGACGGAAGGGCGAGAGGTGTCAGGGGGCTACAGTTCCGGGGCCTCGGGTCAATTAAGGGTTCCGAGGAAATATGGGATATAGAATAATGTATTCTCATTTTCATAATACACTCAAGGGAAAATCGCAGTATTCCTGGAACTCCCTTTGCTTCAAAAAATACCTTTTTATCCAAAAAATGTAAATTCTCAACACATTTATTTTATGCCCACCAGAAAAATTCTTTATACGCCCATGAATTTATGAAAACTTTAAAAAGGGGGCCGGAGACATAATTGCCTATCGACACCCCTGCATATTGTACTTACTTACAAACAAACAAACATTCTCGGGCACACATAACTGAAGTTGTGTTGTCATTTAGAGTTCAGAATTCATTTATACTAGACAGACACTCTGTGGTTATAAGTTCATTATTCAATACCCTAGTTGAGACGATTTTGAAATTTTAAATCATATTGAGTGACTGCCCCTTTCACATGTGTGTAAACTCCGAATC
Source organism: Tachypleus tridentatus (assembly GCF_004210375.1). NCBI lineage: Eukaryota > Metazoa > Arthropoda > Merostomata > Xiphosura > Limulidae > Tachypleus > Tachypleus tridentatus. Next base: position 124,625,664 of record NC_134831.1, read on the forward strand.
TGGATGACTTAGGAGTTTGCAGTCCTGCATACTTCTACGTGTTCATAGATTTATATGCAAAAACGGCTCGTTTGGGCTGAGAAAACACTTTACATAGAAGAGCGAACAACGTTTCGACCTTCTTCGGTCATCGTCAGGTTCACAAAGAAAGAGGCAACTGACCGGAAGCTGACCACATGTTTGAAAGGGGTTGTGTAACTGTGTGTCGAAATGTAGAGGGCGGTATTAGATGTTTGAATATATAATTTTATTTATTATATTAATATAGGTATAAAGGCGTTCCTTTATATTGGTTTATTTTGGGTTTAAGTTGTTGTATAAGTAAGGCTTCTTTAATTTTACGTTTGTTTATGTTTGTTTCTTTATTTAGTATTTGAGTGTTTTCTATGGTTATGTTGTGTTTATTTGACTTGCAGTGTTCGAAAACGTGTGAAGGTGACTTTTTATGTTCTTTGAATCTGGTTTCCATTTTCTACTTGTTTCTCAATATAGAAGTCGTGGCAGTTATCACATTGTATTTTATAAATAATGTTGGTGTGGTGTTTGTCAGTGTAGTTTTACATAGTATAGACCTCAGTTTTGTGCCGGGTTTTGAATAAATTTGGTATTAATTGGAATGTCATATTTTGTTACTAATTTTTGCCAAATGTTGGTTATTTGTTTGCTGATGTCGGGAATATATGGTATACAGCAGTATATGGTTTCGTGGTTTTTGATTCGTGAGCTGTATTTACTTTAGTTGGTTGATTTTGCTTTCTGTCTAGGTGTGTGCGTATAATGTTTTCTACGGTTTGTGGAGGAAACTTATTGATGTTGGTGAAGTATTGTTTTATTTTGTCTAATTCATCGTTAATTTTATCTGGTGAGCATAGTTTTATGGCTGTGTTTATTTGGTTTCTTAGTAGGTTGAGTTTTGTTTTGTTTCATGTGCTGAGTCCCAAGGAATGTATAGTCCAGTATGGGTGATTTTTCGGTGGATTTCTGTTTGAAATTGTGTATCAGTTCTTGTAATTTTGAGGTTAAGAAATGATATTTGATTGTTTTCTTCCTGTTCACATGTGAAGTTGATGTTGGGATGTATAGAGTTAATGTGATTGAAAAATTAAGTATGTGTTCTGTAGATTTGAATCCCGCAACCGTGTCATCTACATATCTATACCAGTATAGTGGTGGATGTAATGCTGTGTTAATTGCTTGTGTTTCAACTTGTGTCATAAAAATATTGGCTAGAACTGGTGATACTGGGTTGCCCATGCTTAGGCCGTTTGTTTGTATATAGTTTTGGTTGTTGAACATGAAGTTTGTCTTTATCGTGGTGAATTCTATGAGGGTTGCTAACTGGTTACTGGGAATTTCTATAGTTGGGTTAGGGTCTCGGATATAGAGTTCTAAGGCTATCTTGCAGGCTTCAGTGGTTGGAACTTCTGTAAAGAGGGATATAACATCGAAACTGGCCATTAAGGCTTTATGATTAAGTTGATTTAGATTAGACTTGAAATTAAAAGAGTCTTTGATAAATGAGCTGGCTGATGTTACATATTTGGAGAATGCCCATGCTATGTATTTACCAAGGTTGTAATTAAACGATTCATATGTGGACATTATTGGTCGTAATGGACAATCTGGTTTATGAGGTTTGGGGATGCCGTATATTTGTGGTGTGCGTGAGTCGGTTTTACGTAGGTAGGAATAAAGTGTTTGTGAAATTGTGTTGGCTTTTTTCATTTGTAGTAGTAACTTGTTCAGTTGCGTCTCGTGTGTCTTTGTTGGATTTGTGTGTATAGGTTTAAATTTGTTCGTGTCTGATAGGATGTTATTCATTTTTTGGATGTATTCATTCGTGCTCATTATGACTATTGCGTTACCTTTATCTGCTTTTAGAATTTTTATGTTTTTGTCTTGTTTTAGGTTTTTTATGCAATTAATGTCTATTTTTGTAAGGTTGTTTTTCAGTTTTCTGTTTTGTGAAATTATGTTGATGGTTTTGTGAGAAAATTCTTTGAAAAAATCGTTTAAGATGTTGTTTTTAGGTGTTTCTGGAAAATATAAATTTGTAATTTTACCTGGGAAGGTTGGCTGTTGGATGTCAATAAAATTATCTAAGTTGTCTTCTTTCTGTTGGTTGTTTTTGGTTGTTTCCTTGTTTTTGTTCTCTGTAGAAAGTATCACAAGTCTCCTGGCTAGGTCTTCTAAACATGTTTTGATTTCTATGGTTGGAATGTGCCTAGGTGCTATAGCGAAGTTGAGTCCTTTGTTAAGTAGATGTATCTCGTCTGTGTTTAATTGACGGTCGGATCTGTTAATTATGAGGTTAGTCAACGGTTTGTCGTTTTGGTGTCTTTTCTGTTGTTTGCATCTTAGTTTTTCTAGTTTTTTGTTGTGGCAGATCTTTTTGTCTCTGTCGTTTTTAGTATTGATTTGGTTTATGTTATATTTTCCAGAAACACCTAAAAACAACATCTTAAACGATTTTTTCAAAGAATTTTCTCACAAAACCATCAACATAATTTCACAAAACAGAAAACTGAAAAAACAACCTTACAAAATAGACATTAATTGCATAAAACCTAAAACAAGACAAAAACATAAAAATTCTAAAGCAGATAAAGGTAACGCAATAGTCATAATGAACACGAATGAATACATCCAAAAAATGAATAACATCCTATCAGACACGAACAAATTTAAACCTATACACACAAATCCAACAAAGACACACGAGACGCAACTGAACAAGTTACTACTACAAATGAAAAAAGCCAACACAATTTCACAAACACTTTATTCCTACCTACGTAAAACCGACTCACGCACACCACAAATATACGGCATCCCCAAACCTCATAAACCAGATTGTCCATTACGACCAATAATGTCCACATATGAATCGTTTAATTACAACCTTGGTAAATACATAGCATGGGCATTCTCAAATATGTAACATCAGCCAGCTCATTTATCAAAGACTCTTTTAATTTCAAGTCTAATCTAAATCAACTTAATCATAAAGCCTTAATGGCCAGTTTCGATGTTATATCCTCTTTACAGAAGTTCCAACCACTGAAGCCTGCAAGATAGCCTTAGAACTCTATATCCGAGACCCTAACCCAACTATAGAAATTCCCAGTAACCAGTTAGCAACCCTCATAGAATTCACCACGATAAAGACAAACTTCATGTTCAACAACCAAAACTATATACAAACAAACGGCCTAAGCATGGGCAACCCAGTATCACCAGTTCTAGCCAATATTTTATGACACAAGTTGAAACACAAGCAATTAACACAGCATTACATCCACCACTATACTGGTATAGATATGTAGATGACACGGTTGCGGATTCAAATCTACAGAACACATACTTAATTTTTCAATCACATTAACTCTATACATCCCAACATCAACTTCACATGTGAACAGGAAGAAAACAATCAAATATCATTTCTTAACCTCAAAATTACAAGAACTGATACACAATTTCAAACAGAAATCCACCGAAAAATCACCCATACTGGACTATACATTCCTTGGGACTCAGCACATGAAACAAAACAAAACTCAACATACTAAGAAACCAAATAAACACAGCCATAAAACTATGCTCACCAGATAAAATTAACGATGAATTAGACAAAATAAAACAATACTTCACCAACATCAATAAGTTTCCTCCACAAACCGTAGAAAACATTATACGCACACACCTAGACAGAAAGCAAAATCAACCAACTAAAGTAAATACAGCTCACGAATCAAAAAACCACGAAACCATATACTGCTGTATACCATATATTCCCGACATCAGCAAACAAATAACCAACATTTGGCAAAAATTAGTAACAAAATATGACATTCAATTAATACCAAATTTATTCAAAACCCGGCACAAAACTGAGGTCTATACTATGTAAAACTACACTGACAAACACCACACCAACATTATTTATAAAATACAATGTGATAACTGCCACGACTTCTATATTGAGAAACAAGTAGAAAATGGAAACCAGATTCAAAGAACATAAAAGTCACCTTCACACGTTTTCGAACACTGCAAGTCAAATAAACACAACATAACCATAGAAAACACTCAAATACTAAATAAAGAAACAAACATAAACAAACGTAAAATTAAAGAAGCCTTACTTATACAACAACTTAAACCCAAAATAAACCAATATAAAGGAACGCCTTTATACCTATATTAATATAATAAATAAAATTATATATTCAAACATCTAATACCGCCCTCTACATTTCGACACACAGTTACACAACCCTTTCAAACATGTGGTCAGCTTCCGGTCAGTTGCCTCTTTCTTTGTGAACCTGACGATGACCGAAGAAGGTCGAAACGTTGTTCGCTCTTCTATGTAAAGTGTTTTCTCAGCCCAAACGAGCCGTTTTTGCATATAAATCTATGAACACGTAGAAGTATGCAGGACTGCAAACTCCTAAGTCATCAGATTCGGGTTTACACATGTGAAAGGGGCAGTCACTCAATATGATTTAAAATTTCAAAATCGTCTCAACTAGGGTATTGAATAATGAACTTATAACCACAGAGTGTCTGTCTAGTATAAATGAATTCTGAACTCTAAATGACAACACAACTTCAGTTATGTGTGCCCGAGAATGTTTGTTTGTTTGTAAGTAAGTACAATATGCAGGGGTGTCGATAGGCAATTATGTCTCCGGGCCCCTTTTTAAAGTTTTCATAAATTCATGGGCGTATAAAGAATTTTTCTGGTGGGCATAAAATAAATGTGTTGAGAATTTACATTTTTTGGATAAAAAGGTATTTTTTGAAGCAAAGGGAGTTCCAGGAATACTGCGATTTTCCCTTGAGTGTATTATGAAAATGAGAATACATTATTCTATATCCCATATTTCCTCGGAACCCTTAATTGACCCGAGGCCCCGGAACTGTAGCCCCCTGACACCTCTCGCCCTTCCGTCAGGCCTGACAATATGCTCTGTACTTTATCCATCACAGGTTTAGAAAACCGGTATGTGGTGTTTTAAGGCCGCAGATGTATCGCTAGGCTAGTGGGATGCTTGTTTTTCTATTGCAACCGGATTTTTATTCATAATTAATTTTCATGATTTATAAAGTAAGAACGAGCTGGATTTTTAACAAAAAATACGGAACGTTTAAAGATTAATTTTCCCATTAGTTGGAACTAAATAATTACGTCCTAATAAAGGATCATAACCAAGTGGTTAAGTCACTCGACTCGTAATCTGAAGGTTGCGGGTTCGAATCCCCGTCGCACCAAAGATGTTCACCCTTTTAGCCGTGGAAGCGTTCTAAAGTCACGGTCAATCCCACTATTCGTTGGTTTCACCACCCACTGCCAACTCTTGGGCTACTCTTTACCAAAGAATAGTGGGATTGACCGTCACATTATAACGCCCCCACGGCTAAAAAGAGCGAGCATGTTTGAGCGACGGGAATGCGAACCTGCGACCCTCAGATTTCGAGTCGCACGCTTGGCCATACCGAGCCAAGCCAAATAGTTATGAGTTTGTTTGTTTATAATTAGGCACAAAGCTACATAATGAAGTATCTGTTCTTTGCCCACCACTATTATCAAAATTGGGTTTTTAAGTCCGCAGACATAACGCTGTACCACTAGAAGGGGTGAGCATATTTATGAGTTACAGATTATGTAAACAGAAACGTATAAACAAATGATTAGATTATATATTTACAAAAACGTGTATACTGAGTCCCAAACATAGTGTTAAATGGACAATGCGTTAGTCGTTTCACAAACTAAATTTGTATTTTGAATTGCAGAAGCTACCAACAATATCAAAGCGGCAAAAAGGTAAGATGGACATATTTGTTTATTGATTTTTATTTCATTCTCCTTTTATATTTGTTCCTGTTCACAAATAATAACTTAAGAAACCTATACCCTGCAAAGATATTTTCGGTCTATTATTTGTATTGTTAGAATAATCATTCTGAATATTCAAAAAATTTAATTCTAGATGCAGTTGGAACTTTAATTTTTTCAGTTTGTTTGGCAATCTTTTCAGTTTGGAAATTGTTGATCATAATTTATCACGTAGGCGATTTTTAAGACATCCTTAAATTTGAAATTTTATTGGTTGATCAGAATTTATTATATGAACGAGCTTAAAGGCATCTTTAAATTTGAAATTTTGTTCAAACGATTATTTTATTATTCATGAAGTAAAGTAAAAGTGAGAAAGCTCGTAAAAGAAAAACATTTGTCATGTTCAACTATTTCACAGGCCCTTAGATTCTCCTTTTATATTTGTTCCTGTTCACAAATAATAACTTAAGAAACCTGTACCCTGCAAAGATATTTTCGGTCTATTATTTGTATTGTTAGAATAATCATTCTGAATATTCAAAAAATTTAATTCTAGATGCAGTTGGAACTTTAATTTTTTCAGTTTGTTTGGCAATCTTTTCAGTTTGGAAATTGTTGATCATAATTTATCACGTAGGCGATTTTTAAGACATCCTTAAATTTGAAATTTTATTGGTTGATCAGAATTTATTATATGAACGAGCTTAAAGGCATCTTTAAATTTGAAATTTTGTTCAAACGATTATTTTATTATTCATGAAGTAAAGTAAAAGTGAGAAAGCTCGTAAAAGAAAAACATTTGTCATGTTCAACTATTTTACAGGCCCTTAGATTTTAAAAGCACACAAGCAAATATTTTAAACCTTCCTCTGGGATTAATAGACATTATCGTTAACTTAAAAGAAACTGCGTTATTTCAATATTTTTACTTGATTCAGCACTCTCTGAGCTGCAAACGGCCATTAAGTGTCCACACTTAATTGTTAAAAATTGGTTTATATAAATCATTTCTAATTACTATGAAGCTTTATCAAAGTAAAGTAATGATGTAGATTAAAAATAAAATATTCATACACGTTTATGAAAACAATATATAACAATAAACTGATTTTAGAAATATTCAGTTAACCGGTAGCTCAGGGGTTTGCTTAAGGCCTTATAACATTAATATTGGAGTTTTATCTCCAAGGTAGAAACAGCGCAAATAGCCAATTGTGCAAATAGTTCCGTGATATGATAAAAAAATACTTTATTACGCTATAGCATATAAAAAACAGTACAGGAACCAATTTATTTTATTGAAGTAATCTATATTATTACTTTGTGACTAAAATTGAGAAAACGACAAATATTTAGTTGCTTTTTTCTTCAAAAACTTATTCACTTTACTTGTGTTGAAATAACGAGATGAAAAACGAATTTTAATCACTTAAGTCACAAATTATCATGATATAGACTGTTTGTTTTTGAATTTAGCGCAAAGCTACTCGAGGGCTACCTGCGATAGCCGTCCCTAATTTAGCAATGTAAGACTAAAGGGAAGTCAGCTACTCATCACCACCCACCCCCAACTCTTGGGCTACTCTTTTACCAAGGAATAGTGGGATTGACCGTAACTTTATAACGCTCCCACGGCTGAAAGGGCGAACATGTTTGATGCGACGGGGATTCGAACCCGCGTCTTTCAGATTATGAGTCGAGTGACTTAACCACTTCGCTATGATCCTATATTAAGACATAATATTTTTAGATCCAACTAATGGGAAAATTAATCTTTAAACGTTCCGTATTTTTTATTAAAAATCCAGCTCGTTCTTACTCAATAAATCATGAAAATTAATTATGAATAAAATTCCGGTTGCAATGGAAAAACAAGCATCCCACTCGCCTAGCGATACATCTGCGGCCTTAAAACACCACATACCGCGTTTCGATACCTGTGGTGGATAGAGTACAGAGTATATTGTCAGGCCTGACGGAAGGGGGAGAGGTGTCAGGGGGGGCTACAGTTCCGGGGCCTGGGGTCAATTAAGGGTTCCGCGGAAATATGGGATATAGAATATTGTATTCTCATTTTCATAATACACTCAAGGGAAAATCGCAGTATTCCTGGAACTCCCTTTGCTTCAAAAAATACCTTTTTATCCAAAAAATGTAAATTCTCAACACATTTATTTTATGCCCACCAGAAAAATTCTTTATACGCCCATGAATTTATGAAAACTTTAAAAAGGGGCCCGGAGACATAATTGCTTATCGACACCCCTGCATATTGTACTTACTTACAAACAAACATTCTCGGGCACACATAACTGAAGTTGTGTTGTCATTTAGAGTTCAGAATTCATTTATACTAGACAGACACTCTGTGGTTATAAGTTCATTATTCAATACCCTAGTTGAGACGATTTTGAAATTTTAAATCATATTGAGTGACTGCCCTTTCACATGTGTGTAAACTCCGAATCTGGATGACTTAGGAGTTTGCAGTCCTGCATACTTCTACGTGTTCATAGATTGACAAGCGTACTTGGTGTATTGTGTTGCCAATATAAGTGGCATTACGCCTACGATCCGAGAATCGCATGCGAGAAGGTAATAAATCCTGAAAGGTGAATTGAATATCATTTGTGGATAAAACGTTTTCTAATTATTATTTTTTTAAATTTGCGGCTTCAGTATGAAATCGTGTTTACATGAAATAGACTGTCTTAATAGCCATTTGTATCCAGCATATAGTTTTCTTGAGAGTTCAATTTTCTACTATATAAAGACCAAAGTATATCACGCCGATATCTCGGCCGTTAGAGTACCGATCGGCGTGCAACTTGTAAGAAACGAAGACCCTTTCTGCCATGATAAACAGTTCTGTCTTTTTAATATTCTTCCAGCCATATATATATATATATATATATGTACATATATACAAAATGAACGATGCTGTACTTTAGGGATTTTAGTGATGTAATTAGATTTGAAGCCAATAATCTTTGGCTGAAATTCCCGTTGTGTTCCCTTGGTTGTCAAGGTTTCCAAGGTTGTCTTCATCTCAGAAGGCTAATAAACCCAAATCAGGATGACAGTCCAAGAGAAGACCCCGCAATTCATAATAAAATCCATTGCCTTTACCATCACATGATTAATCATTTGCAGGGTCATACAGTTTACCAAGTAGGAATATGAATTTAGAATAAGTTTTTCGCGTGTTCAATCAATCTATAATGATTTATTAAGAATATTTAAACATAATTTTAAGATGTAAACAGAAGTCAAAAAATGCTAATCAATCAATACTTAAATGAGATGACCAAATATACATAGAAAATATTTGTTTTCGTGAAATACTAGAAATAGGAGAGTCATTCTCCATACACATATTGTTAGTAGATTATATACTGAAAAAAAATGTTCATAAAACAATTATTGACTTACAATTTTGATTAAAATAATTAATCTTTATTCCCTGTCATATGACAGGCATTCAGCTTGTTTTGTTACAAAGGAACCTGCGTGCTAGGACTTGGATAAAATGCTAGAGTTAGCTATTGTTCATTAGAATATTCCTGTTGAGCGTTTATTTCGATATGAAAAAAGAGGTAGGTTGGACAAGTGTTATTCTTTGTACTGAAAGACTGAATATAAGGTCTTGTTTTAAAAATCCGAAATAAAACTGTCGGAACGACTATGTAAACACTTACCGTCTTTTTGTTGTTGTTTACGATGGATTTTGTAAACTGGTGAACTAATGTGTTGATACGGGTATTCAGAAAGGGTAATTTTCTTCAGGTTTACACAATAATCGATATTTAGGTGCTTAGTATCTAAATAGGGACAAAGCAATATGTTTGCAAGAATCGATCCTAAAGATAATCTCACTACCATTACGATGCTTCCGTATAATTGCTTTGTCTTCAACTACCGACTAAATAGCCAAATAAATAGCGTGGCAAAGCGTCACCTTTATGTTAGATCTCCATATTTATCTGCCGCTACAAGTGTTCCCCGTTAATCATTTGTACTGGAATTTTAGTAATAAATGTGAAATGGTATTTTAAGAATGATTTATTTGCTGTGTGTCAATGAGTTCATGAAATTGATTATGTCAAAAGATAAATAGTATTTTCTTTCAGTTATTATGGATCTTTCATAAAGGAAGGCATTAAAAATGTCTGAGTTTTTATACTTACAATAATATTATTAGTAAAATCTAGTGTTTGTCTCTGTGCACAATAAATGATTAACAAGTGTAAGTTGTTTTCCATAAGTTTGCATACTCTATGTATTGACATATTATCATACAGCCTCTTTAAAATATAAGCAGCAGTTAAGTACAGTATGAAATTTTAACATCAAAATACTTTAATTTTGTGATTTTTTTGCAGATTAAAAGAGTTTTCATTAAGCCATAACTATTTTCTTTCTTTAGATTAAACATTACAAAATTGTTTGGAATGCTTAAATATCCTGTTTCAGTCTTCAATTGTGTTAAAATTTGCTAACCTTGTGCTTTATACTTTAATAGCTATGACATAACTTTACTATTCATTAATACGATGAGTGTATAATAATACCAAGATCTTGCTTAAAGAAACAATGTCCTCTGTTTCAATGTATAAATTGTGGTAAATTCCCTATTAGAAAATTAGAATAATGATTATAACTGTTTAGCAATTAATAAAATTGATAAGTATTACATCATTTCCAATGAAAAATGTATTTCTCATTTGAACGCCAGGAGATTTTGAGAACCACCAGTTAACTGGTACCCATCTGCGCAGTACACCATCATCGTGTGATCAGTTTTATTAGTTTACTCGCGATTCAGAAACCCAATTATTTACTTGTTAACAAATGAAGTATTATCTATTGAAGTATACGTTTTCACCACACACAAAAATCAACACAACTTCAGAAAGAGTTGACCAGTTTGTCCAAATCATGTTATTTATTGTTCAGTCAACACATCAGCGACAGACCCAGCAAAGCCAGATGGTGAGAACGCTCGACTCGCAACCTAAAAGTCGTAGATTCGAATCCGCGTCACACCAACCATGCTTGCCCTTTCAGCCGTGGAATGTTATAATGTGACGGTCAATCCAACTATTCGTACGTAAAAAAGTAGCTCAAGTGTTGGCGGTGGGTAGTGATGATTAGCTGCCTTCCCTCCAGTCTTACACTGCTAAATTAGGGACGGCTAGCACAAATCTTTCTCTGGGAAGTGTATGTGATACAATACCTGCGCTAACTCTTAAAATCTTCATTTTATCGCATTTATGAAATTCACTTCCTCACAAACATGATAATATATAGCACTCTCTGGTGATCTACAGTGTTTTAACATAAAAAGCCAAAAGTATCTTCTACTTCAAAGCTCTGGAGACCACTAGCTGGTTCACACGTTAGCTAATGCATCTTAATGGTTCGTTGTAATAGAACGACACACCATCCTGCACTCGTATCTAACGATACAAGTATCAGATATTGTGTGCTCACAATGGATTTGTAACAGTGGCGCTCTTCCATGTTATATGAAAAATAACACACAAGCTATGTATATATATATATATATAATATATAATTATTTTTTATACGCCTAGATCCTTCATTTGCTGTTCCTAACATGGCCTGGTGGTTAAGACGCTCAACTGGCAATCTGAAGGTCTCAGGTTTTAATCTCATTCCCGAATGTGTTTGTCATATAAGTCATGTGAGCGAAATCACGTGGCATTCAATTTTGCTTTGCGCTAAATTCAAAACAAGCATATCTGTTTTTTTTTCTTTCCAAAGTTTCTGATTCGTCATGTGTAGCGTTCATTCACAAGTAGAAATGTCACTCCTCAGGTAGTTCAAACTATTGTAAGACTACCTATCTACGTTTTTGTGATGCTGACCCAGAAGATGATGTACAGAAAAGTTGTATTCATGCAGTAATTTTGTTCAACAAACAGTAATTCCTTCTATACTCTGAAATTCGTTAAACATTTCAATAATGCATAGTTCACTCAAATTGTCAATTTTTTTGTCTGTTGTTAAGCACAAAGCTACATAATAGGTTGTTTATTTTGTACCCACCACGAGTATTGAAAACCGATTTTTGCTTTCAAATTAACTCTTAAGTCACTGGGAGGCTATGAACTTTTTATCATACAATAACGTTTTACAAATGTTAAAACACTGGTGACATTCAATAAACGTTAAAGCAAAACTCACAGTCGTAATTATATATAGCATGTCATCCTATACCTGTGTTAAAATTACTAAATTTACTATCTTTGTTAGAAGTATCTAGAATGAAGGGAAAAGTTTAAAGGGTAAGCTGACATTAGTGCTTTGACCGTAGCATGTTTTACCATGTAGAATGCTTGCTTGCACCGAAAGTACATATCCACCTTAGTCAATGCAATCAGTGCAATGGTATCTTGACGAAACTGATTACAACTATATGGTGCAAAATATATAAGTTGTAGTCCTTTAATTTATTCTTAAGCTTCGACCAGTTCTTGAACATCGTCATCTTTGCAGGAGGAAAGCAACTAGTCATCGCCACCCACCACCAACTCTTGAACTACTATTTTACCAATGAACAGTGGGATTGAGTGTCACATTATAACACTCCTATAACTGAAAAGTAGAGCGTATTTGGTGTGACAGTGGTTCGAACTCACGACCCCCAGATTACGAGTCGAGCGCCCGAATTACCTGGCCAGTGCCACTGTATGTTTGTTTGAATGCCTCTCTTTTAATTTATCAACGAGTACTTTATTATGATCAGTAGATGACGTATTTAAGAATTTTTTTCACATGCAATCATTTTACATTGTCATGTAAGCAGTCAAGTTTTTGTGGTATCCACATTTTCTAGTCTTGAACTCTGTATTGTGGATTTTCTATTTCTCTTACAGGGTCAAGTCTGTGACACAGTTTAGTGATGACATGTCCTAGTAAATGAGATGCTTCTCACTAAAGAATATTGAGCATCAAATCACTGTCTGTTTCCAAGCTTAACACTCACAAAAACCTAATTAAAACATTTAAGAAAATGGCCCAGCCTTTTCTTCACCATCCATTTAAATACTGCTGATTGCACATGCTTCTCTTCACTGCTGCTATGAAATAGTAGTACAGACAGGTACTTGCTGGCAGTATCTCTAACATTGTGGTTCTCAAGATAGATCTTACTATCTTTCTAGTCTGGAGACAGGTATTTCTTGATATACACAGTGTCCTCCTGGAGGATAAGCAGTATAATGCTAAGATAAATACGAATATTCATCATCACTGTATTCCACATCAGCTTCAACCACAATCTAAGAGCACCATCAACATTACTTCCTGACCTCGAAGGCACATGACTCTCCTAGTGGTCTGTGAGATTATACTGAGATTCCTGCTACTTTACCTAGCAGTGTTAAGACTTCTGCTGTCAGGTGTTGTTCACAAAACTATCCTTATTTCTCTACCTAGTAACTTTTTCCCCTGCCCAACACATGTATTGGTTAAAAAAAGTATAAAAGACCCAAAGAAATTGTTACACTTAGTCTTAAGACATCCAGAATTTTCATTGCCACTATGACCCATAGCTCACATTCTGTGGTTTCTGTAAAATAAAGGTAACCAGTAGAGTTTGAGTCATAGAAGTTAGAGTTTCTCTAGTTTATCTTCAGTTACTCGATTTCAATGTCATATCAAGAACACGGGTATATTTCTATGGTTTGGTTTGTTTAGAATTTCACTCATAGTTACGCATGAAATTGAAAACAGCAGATAAATAGTAATATATATGTAAAAACGACTGGTTTGGGTTGAGAAAATGTTTTATGTAGAGGAGCGTGAACCTGGCGATGACCGAAGAAGGTCGAAACGTTATTTGCTCCTCTACATAAAACAATTTCTCAACCCAAACCAACCATTTTTACAAATATATTTTTCTCTACAAGTGGGTTTTCTGGTCATCACTGATTAGATAAATATTAAGTTCTACAAAACAGATTTAAAAGAAACGTACTGCAAAGAATAAAACACCATAGTAGAGGAAATACTCAAACATCAAACGCACAAGTTAAATTATTCAATGAATATACTGAATGTTCTGAACTTTCGCTGTGCTGGCTGACTGGTTCATCGTAATTATCAAGAACCAGTCGTCAGAGCAGTTATAAATTACACTTCTGCATTAAAAAATATCGTATGATTGCCCCATACTCTTATATCAAACATACTACCTCCTATAGTATTCCACAATCCTAAAATATCAACATTTGTGATAATTTCTATTATTCGCATTCAAGGGAGAATTAACCATTTCCAGCTTATACTAACTTCACAAAATGCAAATATCATCTCTTCACTTGTTTATGCAAATTATTCCCGCTTAGCAATGACCCATAAAAATGGCCATACAAGAATAAAATCCATGAAATGAATGTGTAGTATTGTTAGACTGAAGCTAATAAAAAACGCAAATTTACTATTTATCACCTCATATTTATAAAACTATTACGAATAAGCACAGTCAGCCTTAGTCATTCTGGAACCACAGATATAATTCAATAAAGAGGCTCCATAATGATAAGATAACTAAGCCAGCTCGAATATGTGTAAGTGGCTTTAGGAACAAAAGAAGTGAATCCCAAAAAACAAACTAAAAGATACGTTAATCGTATACATATTGGAAGAAATCATAAATAAAACACAAAAGTAGATTTAAAAGCATAGCAATGGGAGCCCTTCCGTGTGTGGAGCAAATTACCTTTGCATAATAGATAAGACCGCCTATGAGAATAAGTAGAGCAAAAATATGTTTTCTTTCACTACTTGAATACATTTGAACAAACATTTTCAATTTTTGTCGTTATGAAAATGTCAGATATCATTTTTGTATTTATTACATTTGTTTCTTCCTTGATAATTAATTGTTGGCATAGTGTCGGTAAGCTGAAATCATCCATTGTTATAAAATTATTATTGTATTTATATATATATATTAATCACACTTACAATTTAATAACACAAAGTCATGTAATTATAAATGACTATTTATTAATTTCTTATTGTCTGCTCTACATAACTCTTTTTTAAAGATACTAAATTATATATTTACATGTTTTAAACTTATTTTCCGTATAACATTCTGACAAAGGTAAATCATATCATATATACCATCAGGAAGGGAAGGACCGGCATGGCCAGGTGGGTTAAAGCATGCAACTCGTAATCTGAGGGTCGTGGGTTCGCATCCCCGTTGCACCAAACATGCTTGCTCTTTCAGCCATGAGGGCATTATAATGTGATGGTCAATCACACTGTTCATTGGTAAAAGAGTAGCCCAAGAGTTGGCAGTGGGTGATGATGACAAACTGCCTTCAATCTGGTATTACACTGCTAAATTAGGGGTGGGTAGCACGGATAGCTCTGGTGTAGCTTTGCACAAAATTCAAATCAAACCAACTTTCCCACACAATATGTCCTCTCATAAATACAGATACGAGAAAGCATTTTAATGTTCAGCCTTCTAATAATTTTCAAGTGTCCATTAAGTGCCCAAAATAATTCTAACATTTTACTTAACATTCTTATCAAGTTTTTCCAGTTTATTTTAACAATGTTAGATATCAATTTCTCTTAAATACTATTGGATTTCCAAGTTTTTTTGTTTTTTTTTACTAAATTCATTTTATTCCTATAATTATGTAACATATCTAACCTATTTGTTAATTTCAACCTCTTATTTTGCATGTGGTATTTACCTCTGATTTTCTCTTTTATGTCTTTAGTAAGCTAAATGGCTTGGTCTTACTCTGTTAGCAATTTCTTATTATGCATATCTTGAACTAAAAGCAATATATTAAAACAAAATTTCCATGTCTGTATCACATCACCTTTCAACTCACTGTTTGCTTATGATAAATCTCATCTAAAGTCCTCAAAAGTGATTTTCTGAAATTTCATTTCTATCAACATGAAGCAGAACACTCTCCTCTTAGGGATCCCCTTAAACTTTTGCAATTATATTTTCATTATAACTTAACAGTAGGTCTAAAATGGCATCTTTCTTGGTTGGCTTTTTAAATATTTGGTGTGGAAAACCACTTGGCATAAAATAAATTTCCCAAAATTACTTCATCTGACACTCGTTTTTATTAATAGCAACTCTGACCTTATACAATGTCTCATTTACCTTTTCTGTTTTATGAGATGGCTTATATAACAATTTCTAATAACTTCCTATCCTTGTGAACCCTAATTTTAACCCATGATTTAACCTCTTAAATCAGTGGTTCTTAAACCTTAGTATCTCAGAAGACTCCTATTAATTAACTTGTGTTTGACCCCCAAATGTAATGATGATGTTATTTTTTTTGTTTTTAGTTTTGACAAAAAGATTGTGTATAAGTAAAAAGCTGTATTCCAAAATTAAATGTTTTAACACATATGGATTTCATTTGACAAGTAGTTTTTACTCTAATAATCCATATATTTAAAAGTATTTTTTATAACACTTCAAACATAACTCTTGAGTTCCAGTTTGAGCAAAGTTAAAAGCAGGTTATCATTTTTTTGTATTGTCTATCCTAACAGAGTTCATGCTTTATATAAGAAATCACTTCAACCACTCAAAACATGTCTAACATAATAATATAGCTAGTAATTCGGAATTTCAAAATATTTTATAAAATCAAATTTGTCAAATCTAACCAAGTTTCGTTTCTTCTCCATTGTATCATACATTCCCATTTATGCTAAAGCCTGTATTCTTAATAGTAGGTCAGAAGCAACTAAGTATATTCTTGACCCTACTATATTTATCTTTAAACCTGTTGTTTAACTTGTGCTGTGAACTTCATACTTTTGTTTCTCTAGTTATCCTATTAATTTGTTTATTTCCAATTTCCTTCGTCACTAAGCATGTTTAAACAGTTTTTAATGAACTAATTTAAATTTTCTTTACATAATGCTATCTAATGTAACACATCTCTAGCAAATAATTCACTCTTACTATGAAGAATATCCCACAGCTCCATTCAACCTCTTGTAGCTATAAACAAGTCCTCAATAATCTTTCATTTAACCTCTAAATCCTGTCAAGTAATTTATAATTTATGTTTGTTTTAAAATATG
>NC_134831.1:124643132-124694145 GCF_004210375.1 Tachypleus tridentatus
GTCATATTTGAGTATTAATAACTACACTGTTTCGTCATATTTGAGTATTAATAACTACACTGCTTTGTCATATTTGAGTATTAATAACTACACTGTTTTCGTCATATTTGAGTATTAATAACTACACTGCTTCGTCATATTTGAGTATTAATAACCACTGCTTTGTCATATTTGAGTATTAATAACTACACTGCTTCGTCATATTTGAGTATTAATAACTACACTGCTTCGTCATATTTGAGTATTAATAACTACACTGCTTCGTCATATTTGAGTATTAATAACTACACTGCTTCGTCATATTTGAGTATTAATAACTACACTGTTTCGTCATATTTGAGTATTAATAACTACACCGTTTCGTCATATTTGAGTATTAATAACTACACTGCTTCGTCATATTTGAGTATTAATAAATACACTGCTTCGTCATATTTGAGTATTAATAAATACACTGTTTCGTCATATTTAAGTATTAATAACTACACCGCTTCGTCATATTTGAGTATTAATAACTACACCGCTTCGTCATATTTAAGTATTAATAACTACACTGTTTCGTCATATTTAAGTATTAATAACTACACCGCTTTGTCATATTTGAGTATTAATAACTACACTGCTTCGTCATATTTGAGTATTAATAAATACACTGCTTTGTCATATTTGAGTATTAATAACTACACTGCTTCGTCATATTTGAGTATTAATAACTACACTGCTTCGTCATATTTAAGTATTAATAACTACACTGCTTCGTCATATTTGAGTATTAATAACTACACTGTTTCGTCATATTTGAGTATTAATAACTACACTGCTTCGTCATATTTGAGTATTAATAACTACACTGCTTCGTCATATTTGAGTATTAATAAATACACTGCTTTGTCATATTTGAGTATTAATAACTACACTGCTTCGTCATATTTGAGTATTAATAACTACACTGCTTCGTCATATTTGAGTATTAATAAATACACTGCTTTGTCATATTTGAGTATTAATAACTACACTGCTTCGTCATATTTGAGTATTAATAACTACACTGCTTTGTCATATTTGAGTATTAATAAATACACTGCTTCGTCATATTTGAGTATTAATAACTACACTGCTTCGTCATATTTGAGTAATAACTACACTGCTTTCGTCATATTTGAGTATTAATAACTACACTTCGTCATATATTTAATTAATAACTAACTGCTTCGTCATATTTGAGTATTAATAACTACACTGCTTCGTCATATTTGAGTATTAATAACTACACTGCTTCGTCATATTTGAGTATTAATAACTACACTGCTTCGTCATATTTGAGTATTAATAACTACACTGCTTCGTCATATTTGAGTATTAATAACTACACTGCTTCGTCATATTTGAGTATTAATAACTACACTGCTTCGTCATATTTGAGTATTAATAACTACACTGCTTCGTCATATTTGAGTATTAATAACTACACTGCTTCGTCATATTTGAGTATTAATAACTACACTGCTTCGTCATATTTGAGTATTAATAACTACACTGCTTTGTCATATTTGAGTATTAATAACTACACTGCTTCGTCATATTTGAGTATTAATAACTACACTGCTTCGTCATATTTGAGTATTAATAACTACACTGCTTCGTCATATTTGAGTATTAATAACTACACTGCTTCGTCATATTTGAGTATTAATAACTACACTGCTTCGTCATATTTGAGTATTAATAACTACACTGCTTCGTCATATTTGAGTATTAATAACTACACTGCTTCGTCATATTTGAGTATTAATAACTACACTGCTTCGTCATATTTGAGTATTAATAACTACACTGCTTCGTCATATTTGAGTATTAATAACTACACTGCTTCGTCATATTTGAGTATTAATAACTACACTGCTTCGTCATATTTGAGTATTAATAACTACACTGCTTTGTCATATTTGAGTATTAATAACTAACACTGCTTCTGTCATATTGAGAGTATTAATAACTACACTGCTTCGTCATATTTGAGTATTAATAAATACACCGCTTCGTCATATTTGAGTATTAATAACTACACTGCTTCGTCATATTTGAGTATTAATAACTACACTGCTTCGTCATATTTGGTGTGCTTCTGCATTTGAGTATTAATAACTACACTGCTTCGTCATATTTAAGTATTAATAACTACACTGCTTCGTCATATTTGAGTATTAATAACTACACTGCTTGTCATATTTGAGTATTAATAACTACACTGCTTCGTCATATTTGAGTATTAATAACTACACTGCTTCGTCATATTTGAGTATTAATAACTACACTGCTTCGTCATATTTGAGTATTAATAACTACACTGCTTCGTCATATTTGAGTATTAATAACTACACTGCTTCGTCATATTTGAGTATTAATAACTACACTGCTTCGTCATATTTGAGTATTAATAACTACACCGCTTCGTCATATTTGAGTATTAATAACTACACTGCTTCGTCATATTTAAGTATTAATAACTACACTGCTTCGTCATATTTGAGTATTAATAACTACACTGCTTCGTCATATTTGAGTATTAATAACTACACTGCTTCGTCATATTTGAGTATTAATAACTACACTGCTTCGTCATATTTGAGTATTAATAACTACACTGCTTCGTCATATTTGAGTATTAATAACTACACTGCTTCGTCATATTTGAGTATTAATAACTACACTGCTTCGTCATATTTGAGTATTAATAACTACACTGCTTCGTCATATTTGAGTATTAATAACTACACTGCTTCGTCATATTTGAGTATTAATAACTACACTGCTTCGTCATATTTGAGTATTAATAACTACACTGCTTCGTCATATTTGAGTATTAATAACTACACCGCTTCGTCATATTTGAGTATTAATAACTACACTGCTTTCGTCATATTTGAGTATTAATAACTACACTGCTTCGTCATATTTGAGTATTAATAACTACACTGCTTCGTCATTTGAGTATTAATAACTACACTGCTTCGTCATATTTGAGTATTAATAACTACACTGCTTCGTCATATTTGAGTATTAATAACTACACTGCTTCGTCATATTTGAGTATTAATAACTACACTGCTTCGTCATATTTGAGTATTAATAACTACACTGCTTCGTCATATTTGAGTAGTAATAACTACACCTGCTTCGTCATATTTAAGTATTAATAACTACACTGCTTCGTCATATTTGAGTATTAATAACTACACTGCTTCGTCATATTTGAGTATTAATAACTACACTGCTTCGTCATATTTGAGTATTAATAACTACACTGCTTCGTCATATTTAAAGTATTAATAACTACACTGCTTCGTCATATTTGAGTATTAATAACTACACTGCTTCGTCATATTTGAGTATTAATAACTACACTGCTTTTCGTCATATTTGAGTATTAATAACTACACTGCTTCGTCATATTTGAGTATTAATAACTACACCGCTTCGTCATATTTGAGTATTAATAACTACACTGCTTCGTCATATTTGAGTATTAATAACTACACTGCTTCGTCATATTTGAGTATTAATAACTACACCGTTTTGTCATATTTGAGTATTAATAACTACACTGCTTCGTCATATTTGAGTATTAATAACTACACTGCTTCGTCATATTTGAGTATTAATAACTACACTGCTTCGTCATATTTGAGTATTAATAACTACACTGCTTCGTCATATTTGAGTATTAATAACTACACTGCTTCGTCATATTTGAGTATTAATAACTACACTGCTTCGTCATATTTGAGTATTAATAACTACACTGCTTCGTCATATTTGAGTATTAATAACTACACTGCTTCGTCATATTTGAGTATTAATAACTACACTGCTTCGTCATATTTGAGTATTAATAAATACACTGCTTTGTCATATTTGAGTATTAATAACTACACTGCTTCGTCATATTTGAGTATTAATAACTACACTGCTTCGTCATATTTGAGTATTAATAAATACACTGCTTCGTCATATTTGAGTATTAATAACTACACTGCTTCGTCATATTTGAGTATTAATAACTACACTGCTTCGTCATATTTGAGTATTAATAACTACACTGCTTCGTCATATTTGAGTATTAATAACTACACTGCTTCGTCATATTTGAGTATTAATAACTACACTGCTTCGTCATATTTGAGTATTAATAACTACACTGTTTCCGTCATATTTGAGTATTAATAACTACACTGCTTCGTCATATTTGAGTATTAATAACTACACTGCTTCGTCATATTTGAGTATTAATAACTACACTGCTTCGTCATATTTGAGTATTAATAACTACACTGCTTCGTCATATTTGAGTATTAATAACTACACTGCTTCGTCATATTTAATTAATAACTACACTGCTTCGTCATATTTGAGTATTAATAAATACACTGTTTCGTCATATTTAAGTATTAATAACTACACCGCTTCGTCATATTTGAGTATTAATAACTACACTGCTTCGTCATATTTAAGTATTAATAACTACACTGCTTCGTCATATTTGAGTATTAATAACTACACTGCTTCGTCATATTTGAGTATTAATAAATACACTGCTTCGTCATATTTAAGTATTAATAACTACACTGCTTCGTCGTCATGATTGAGTATTAATAAACTACTTTCAGCTTCGTCATATTTGAGTATTAATAACTACACTGCTTCGTCATGTTTAGGTATTAATAACTACACTGCTTCGTCATATTTAAGGTATTAATAACTACACTGCTTCGTCATATTTGAGTATTAATAACTACACTGCTTCGTCATATTTGAGTATTAATAACTACACTGCTTCGTCATATTTGAGTATTAATAACTACACTGCTTCGTCATATTTGAGTATTAATAAACTTACACTGCTTCGTCATATTTGAGTATTAATAACTACACTGCTTCGTCATATTTGAGTATTAATAACTACACTGCTTCGTCATATTTAAAGTATTAATAACTACACTGCTTCGTCATATTTGAGTATTAATAACTACACTGCTTCGTCATATTTGAGTATTAATAAATACACTGCTTCGTCATATTTGAGTATTAATAACTACACTGCTTCGTCATATTTGAGTATTAATAACTACACTGCTTCGTCATATTTGAGTATTAATAAATACACTGCTTTGTCATATTTGAGTATTAATAACTACACTGCTTCGTCATATTTGAGTATTAATAACTACACTGCTTCGTCATATTTGAGTATTAATAACTACACTGCTTCGTCATATTTGAGGTATTAATAACTACACTGCTTCGTCATATTTGAGTATTAATAACTACACTGCTTCGTCATATTTAAGTATTAATAACTACACTGCTTCGTCATATTTGAGTATTAATAACTACACTGCTTCGTCATATTTGAGTATTAATAACTACACTGCTTCGTCATATTTGTAAGTATTAATAACTACACCTG
Organism: Tachypleus tridentatus; assembly: GCF_004210375.1. Lineage (NCBI taxonomy): Eukaryota > Metazoa > Arthropoda > Merostomata > Xiphosura > Limulidae > Tachypleus > Tachypleus tridentatus. The sequence goes on from NC_134831.1 coordinate 124,648,600, forward strand.
CTTTGTCATATTTGAGTATTAATAACTACACTGCTTCGTCATATTTGAGTATTAATAACTACACTGCTTCGTCATATTTGAGTATTAATAAACTACACTGCTTCGTCATATTTGAGTATTAATAACTACACTGCTTTCGTCATATTTGAGTATTAATAACTACACTGCTTCGTCATATTTGAGTATTAATAACTACACTGCTTCGTCATATTTGAGTATTAATAACTACACTGCTTCGTCATATTTGAGTATTAATAAATACACCGCTTCGTCATATTTGAGTATTAATAACTACACTGCTTCGTCATATTTGAGTATTAATAAATACACCGCTTCGTCATATTTAAGTATTAATAACTACACTGCTTCGTCATATTTGAGTATTAATAACTACACTGCTTCGTCATATTTGAGTATTAATAACTACACTGCTTCGTCATATTTGAGTATTAATAACTACACCGCTTCGTCATATTTGAGTATTAATAACTACACTGCTTCGTCATATTTGAGTATTAATAACTACACTGCTTCGTCATATTTGAGTATTAATAACTACACTGCTTCGTCATATTTGAGTATTAATAACTACACTGCTTCGTCATATTTAAGTATTAATAACTACACTGCTTCGTCATATTTGAGTATTAATAACTACACTGCTTCGTCATATTTGAGTATTAATAACTACACTGCTTCGTCATATTTGAGTATTAATAACTACACTGCTTCGTCATATTTGAGTATTAATAACTACACTGCTTCGTCATATTTGAGTATTAATAACTACACCGCTTCGTCATATTTGAGTATTAATAACTACACTGCTTCGTCATATTTGAGTATTAATAACTACACTGTTTCTTGTCATATTTGAGTATTAATAACTACACTGCTTTGTCATATTTGAGTATTAATAACTACACTGCTTTCCATATTTGAGTATTAATAACTACACTGCTTCGTCATATTTAAGTATTAATAACTACACCGCTTTGTCATATTTGAGTATTAATAACTACACTGCTTCGTCATATTTGAGTATTAATAACTACACTGCTTTGTCATATTTGAGTATTAATAACTACACTGCTTCGTCATATTTGAGTATTAATAACTACACTGCTTCGTCATATTTGAGTATTAATAACTACACTCGTTTTCGTCATATTTGAGTATTAATAAACTATACACTGCTTCGTCATATTTGAGTATTAATAACTACACTGCTTCGTCATATTTGAGTATTAATAACTACACTGCTTCGTCATATTTAAAGTATTAATAACTACACTGCTTCGTCATATTTGAGTATTAATAACTACACTGCTTCGTCATATTTAAAGTATTAATAACTACACTGCTTCGTCATATTTGAGTATTAATAACTACACTGTTTCGTCATATTTGAGTATTAATAACTACACTGCTTCGTCATATTTGAGTATTAATAACTACACTGCTTCGTCATATTTGAGTATTAATAACTACACTGCTTCGTCATATTTGAGTATTAATAACTACACTGCTTTGTCATATTTGAGTATTAATAACTACACCGTTTCGTCATATTTGAGTATTAATAACTACACTGCTTCGTCATATTTGAGTATTAATAACTACACTGCTTCGTCATATTTGAGTATTAATAACTACACTGCTTCGTCATATTTGAGTATTAATAACTACACTGCTTCGTCATATTTGAGTATTAATAACTACACTGTTTCGTCATATTTGAGTATTAATAACTACACTGCTTCGTCATATTTGAGTATTAATAACTACACTGCTTCGTCATATTTGAGTAATAATAACTACGCTGCTGTCATATTTGAATTATTAATAACTACACTGCTTCGTCATATTTGAGTATTAATAAATACACCGCTTCGTCATATTTAAGTATTAATAACTACACTGCTTCGTCATATTTGAGTATTAATAACTACACCGCTTCGTCATATTTGAGTATTAATAACTACACTGCTTCGTCATATTTAAGTATTAATAACTACACCGCTTCGTCATATTTGAGTATTAATAACTACACTGCTTCGTCATATTTGAGTATTAATAACTACACTGCTTCGTCATATTTGAGTATTAATAACTACACTGTTTCGTCATATTTGAGTATTAATAACTACACTGCTTCGTCATATTTGAGTATTAATAACTACACTGCTTCGTCATATTTGAGTATTAATAACTACACTGCTTCGTCATATTTGAGTATTAATAACTACACTGCTTCGTCATATTTAAGTATTAATAACTACACTGCTTCGTCATATTTGAGTATTAATAACTACACCGCTTCGTCATATTTGAGTATTAATAACTACACTGCTTCGTCATATTTGAGTATTAATAACTACACTGCTTTGTCATATTTAAGTATTAATAACTACACTGCTTCGTCATATTTGAGTATTAATAACTACACTGCTTCGTCATATTTGAGTATTAATAACTACACTGCTTTGTCATATTTGAAGTATTAATAACTACACTGCTTCGTCATATTTGAGTATTAATAACTACACTGCTTCGTCATATTTGAGTATTAATAACTACACTGCTTTGTCATATTTGAGTATTAATAACTACACTGCTTCGTCATATTTGAAGTATTAATAACTACACTGCTTCGTCATATTTGAGTATTAATAACTACACTGCTTCGTCATATTTGAGTATTAATAACTACACTGCTTCGTCATATTTGAGTATTAATAACTACACTGCTTCGTCATATTTGAGTATTAATAACTACACTGTTTCGTCATATTTGAGTATTAATAACTACACTGCTTCGTCATATTTGAGTATTAATAACTACACTGCTTCGTCATATTTGAGTATTAATAACTACACTGCTTCGTCATATTTGAATATTAATTACACTGCTTCGTCATATTTGAGTATTAATAACTACACCGCTTCGTCATATTTGAGTATTAATAACTACACTGCTTCGTCATATTTGAGTATTAATAACTACACTGCTTCGTCATATTTGAGTATTAATAAATACACCGCTTCGTCATATTTGAGTATTAATAACTACACTGCTTCGTCATATTTGAGTATTAATAACTACACTGCTTCGTCATATTTGAGTATTAATAACTACACTGCTTCGTCATATTTGAGTATTAATAACTACACTGCTTCGTCATATTTGAGTATTAATAAATACACTGCTTTGTCATATTTGAGTATTAATAACTACACTGCTTCGTCATATTTGAGTATTAATAACTACACTGCTTCGTCATATTTGAGTATTAATAAATACACTGCTTCGTCATATTTGAGTATTAATAACTACACTGCTTCGTCATATTTGAGTATTAATAACTACACTGCTTCGTCATATTTGAGTATTAATAACTACACTGCTTCGTCATATTTGAGTATTAATAACTACACTGCTTCGTCATATTTGAGTATTAATAAATACACTGCTTCGTCATATTTAAGTATTAATAACTACACTGTTTCGTCATATTTAAGTATTAATAACTACACTGCTTCGTCATATTTGAGTATTAATAACTACACTGCTTCATATTTGAGTATTAATAAATACACTGCTTCGTCATATTTGAGTATTAATAACTACACTGCTTCGTCATATTTGAGTATTAATAACTACACTGCTTTGTCATATTTGAGTATTAATAACTACACTGCTTCGTCATATTTGAGGTATTAATAACTACACTGCTTCGTCATATTTGAGTATTAATAACTACACTGCTTCGTCATATTTGAGTATTAATAACTACACTGCTTCGTCATATTTGAGTATTAATAACTACACTGCTTCGTCATATTTGAGTATTAATAACTACACTGCTTCGTCATATTTGAGTATTAATAACTACACTGCTTCGTCATATTTGAGTATTAATAACTACACTGCTTCGTCATATTTGAGTATTAATAACTACACTGCTTCGTCATATTTAAGTATTAATAACTACACTGCTTCGTCATATTTGAGTATTAATAACTACACTGCTTCGTCATATTTAAGTATTAATAACTACACTGCTTCGTCATATTTAAGTATTAATAACTACACTGCTTCGTCATATTTGAGTATTAATAACTACACCGCCTCGTCATCTTTAAGTGATAATAACTACACTACTTCGTCATATTTGAGTATTAATAACTACACTGCTTCGTCATATTTGAAATTATTAATAACTACACTGCTGCTTCGTCATATTTGAGTATTAATAACTACACTGCTTCGTCATATTTGAGTATTAATAAATACACTGCTTCGTCATATTTGAGTATTAATAACTACACTGCTTCGTCATATTTGAGTATTAATAACTACACTGCTTCGTCATATTTGAGTATTAATAACTACACTGCTTCGTCATATTTGAGTATTAATAACTACACTGCTTCGTCATATTTGAGTATTAATAACTACACTGTTTCGTCATATTTGAGTATTAATAACTACACTGCTTCGTCATATTTGAGTATTAATAACTACACTGCTTCGTCATATTTGATTATTAATAACTACACTGCTTCGTCATATTTGAGTATTAATAACTACACTGCTTCGTCATATTTGAGTATTAATAACTACACTGCTTCGTCATATTTGAGTATTAATAACTACACTGCTTCGTCATATTTGAGTATTAATAACTACACTGCTTCGTCATATTTGAGTATTAATAACTACACTGCTTCGTCATATTTGAGTATTAATAACTACACTGCTTCGTCATATTTGAGTATTAATAACTACACTGCTTTGTCATATTTGAGTATTAATAACTACACTGCTTCGTCATATTTGAGTATTAATAAATACACTGCTTCGTCATATTTGAGTATTAATAACTACACTGCTTCGTCATATTTGAGTATTAATAACTACACTGCTTCGTCATATTTGAGTATTAATAACTACACTGCTTCGTCATATTTGAGTATTAATAAATACACCGCTTCGTCATATTTAAGTATTAATAACTACACTGCTTCGTCATATTTGAGTATTAATAACTACACTGCTTCGTCATATTTGAGTATTAATAACTACACTGCTTCGTCATATTTGAGTATTAATAACTACACTGCTTTGTCATATTTGAGTATTAATAACTACACTGCTTCGTCATGTTTTGAGTATTAATAACTACACTTCTTTAGTCATATTTGAGTATTAATAACTACACTGCTTTGTCATATTTGAGTATTAATAACTACACTGCTTCGTCATATTTGAGTATTAATAACTACACTGCTTCGTCATATTTGAGTATTAATAACTACACTGCTTCGTCATATTTGAGTATTAATAACTACACTGCTTCGTCATATTTGAGTATTAATAACTACACCGCTTCGTCATATTTGAGTATTAATAACTACACTGCTTCGTCATATTTAAGTATTAATAACTACACTGCTTCGTCATATTTGAGTATTAATAACTACACTGCTTCGTCATATTTGTGTATTAATAACTACACTGCTTCGTCATATTTGAGTATTAATAACTACACTGCTTCGTCATATTTGAGTATTAATAACTACACTGCTTCGTCATATTTGAGTATTAATAACTACACTGCTTCGTCATATTTGAGTATTAATAACTACACTGCTTCGTCATATTTGAGTATTAATAACTACACTGCTTCGTCATATTTGAGTATTAATAACTACACTGCTTCGTCATATTTGAGTATTAATAACTACACTGCTTCGTCATATTTAAGTATTAATAACTACACTGCTTCGTCATATTTGAGTATTAATAACTACACTGCTTTGTCATATTTGAGTATTAATAACTACACTGCTTCGTCATATTTGAGTATTAATAACTACACTGCTTCGTCATATTTGAGTATTAATAACTACACTGCTTCGTCATATTTGAGTATTAATAACTACACTGCTTCGTCATATTTGAGTATTAATAACTACACTGCTTCGTCATATTTGAGTATTAATAAATACACTGCTTCGTCATATTTGAGGTATTAATAACTACACTGCTTCGTCATATTTGAGTATTAATAAATACACTGCTTTGTCATATTTGAGTATTAATAAATACACTGTTTCGTCATATTTAAGTATTAATAAATACACCGCTTCGTCATATTTGAGTATTAATAACTACACTAATTTCGTCATATTTTAAAGTATTAATAACTACACTGCTTCGTCATATTTGAGTATTAATAACTACACTGCTTCGTCATATTTGAGTATTAATAACTACACCGCTTCGTCATATTTGAGTATTAATAACTACACTGCTTCGTCATATTTGAGTATTAATAACTACACTGCTTCGTCATATTTGAGTATTAATAACTACACTGCTTCGTCATATTTGAGTATTAATAACTACACTGCTTCGTCATATTTGAGTATTAATAACTACACTGCTTCGTCATATTTGAGTATTAATAAATACACTGCTTCGTCATATTTGAGTATTAATAACTACACTGCTTCGTCATATTTGAGTATTAATAACTACACTGCTTCGTCATATTTGAGTATTAATAACTACACTGCTTCGTCATATTTGAGTATTAATAACTACACTGCTTCGTCATATTTGAGTATTAATAACTACACTGCTTTGTCATATTTGAGTATTAATAAATACACTGCTTCGTCATATTTAAGTATTAATAAATACACCGCTTCGTCATATTTGAGTATTAATAACTACACCGCCTCGTCATCATTAAGTGATAATAACTACACTACTTCGTCATATTTGAGTATTAATAACTACACTGCTTCGTCATATTTGAAGTATTAATAACTACACTGCTTCGTCATATTTGAGTATTAATACACTGCTTCGTCATATTTAGAAGTATTAATAACTACACTTCGCTTCGTCATATTTAAGTATTAATAACTACACTGCTTCGTCATATTTGAGTATTAATAACTACACTGCTTCGTCATATTTAAGGTATTAATAACTACACTGCTTCGTCATATTTAAAGTATTAATAACTACACTGCTTCGTCATATTTGAGTATTAATAACTACACTGCTTCGTCATATTTGAGTATTAATAACTACACTGCTTCGTCATATTTGAGTATTAATAACTACACCGCTTCGTCATATTTGAGTATTAATAACTACACTGCTTCGTCATATTTGAGTATTAATAACTACACTGTGCTTCGTCATATTTAAGTATTAATAACTACACTGTCATATTTGAGTATTAATAACTACACTGTTTCGTCATATTTGAGTATTAATAACTACACTTTGCTTCGTCATATTTGAGTATTAATAAATACACTGCTTCGTCATATTTAAGTATTAATAACTACACACGCTTCGTCATATTTGAGTATTAATAACTACACTGCTTCGTCATATTTGGTGTATTAATAACTACACTGCTTCGTCATATTTGAGTATTAATAACTACACTGCTTCGTCATATTTGAGTATTAATAACTACACTGCTTCGTCATATTTGAGTATTAATAACTACACTGCTTCGTCATATTTGAGTATTAATAACTACACTGCTTCGTCATATTTGAGTATTAATAACTACACTGCTTCGTCATATTTGAGTATTAATAACTACACTGCTTCGTCATATTTGAGTATTAATAACTACACTGCTTCGTCATATTTGAGTATTAATAACTACACTGCTTCGTCATATTTGAGTATTAATAACTACACTGCTTCGTCATATTTGAGTATTAATAACTACACTGCTTCGTCATATTTGAGTATTAATAACTACACTGCTTCGTCATATTTGAGTATTAATAACTACACTGCTTCGTCATATTTGAGTATTAATAACTACACTGCTTCGTCATATTTGAGTATTAATAACTACACTGCTTCGTCATATTTGAGTATTAATAACTACACTGCTTCGTCATATTTGAGTATTAATAACTACACTGCTTCGTCATATTTGAGTATTAATAACTACACTGCTTCGTCATATTTGAGTATTAATAACTACACTGCTTCGTCATATTTAAGTATTAATAACTACACTGCTTCGTCATATTTGAGTATTAATAACTACACTGCTTCGTCATATTTGAGTATTAATAACTACACTGCTTCGTCATATTTAAGTATTAATAACTACACTGCTTCGTCATATTTGAGTATTAATAACTACACTGCTTCGTCATATTTGAGTATTAATAACTACACTGCTTCGTCATATTTGAGTATTAATAACTACACTGCTTTGTCATATTTAAGTATTAATAACTACACTGCTTCGTCATATTTGAGTATTAATAACTACACTGCTTCGTCATATTTGAGTATTAATAACTACACTGCTTCGTCATATTTGAGTATTAATAACTACACTGCTTCGTCATATTTGAGTATTAATAACTACACTGCTTCGTCATATTTGAGTATTAATAACTACACTGCTTCGTCATATTTAGAGTATTAATAACTACACTGCTTCGTCATATTTGAGTATTAATAACTACACTGCTTCGTCATATTTGAGTATTAATAACTACACTGCTTCGTCATATTTGAGTATTAATAACTACACTTTTTCGTCATATTTGAGTATTAATAACTACACTGCTTCGTCATATTTGAGTATTAATAACTACACTGCTTCGTCATATTTGAGTATTAATAACTACACTGCTTCGTCATATTTGAGTATTAATAACTACACTGCTTCGTCATATTTAAGTATTAATAACTACACTGCTTCGTCATATTTGAGTATTAATAACTACACTGCTTCGTCATATTTGAGTATTAATAACTACACTGCTTCGTCATATTTGAGTATTAATAACTACACTGCTTCGTCATATTTAAGTATTAATAACTACACTGCTTCGTCATATTTGATTATTAATAACTACACTGCTTCGTCATATTTGAGTATTAATAACTACACTGCTTCGTCATATTTGAGTATTAATAACTACACTGCTTCGTCATATTTAAGTATTAATAACTACACTGCTTCGTCATATTTGAGTATTAATAACTACACTGCTTCGTCATATTTGAGTATTAATAACTACACTGCTTCGTCATATTTGAGTATTAATAACTACACTGCTTCGTCATATTTGAGATTATTAATAACTACACTGCTTCGTCATATTTGAGTATTAATAACTACACTGTTTTGTCATATTTGAGTATTATTAATAACTACACTGCTTCGTCATATTTGAGTATTAATAACTACACTGCTTCGTCATATTTGAGTATTAATAACTACACTGCTTCGTCATATTTGAGTATTAATAACTACACTGCTTCGTCATATTTGAGTATTAATAACTACACTGCTTCGTCATATTTGAGTATTAATAACTACACTGCTTCGTCATATTTGAGTATTAATAACTACACTGCTTCGTCATATTTGAGTATTAATAAATACACTGCTTTGTCATATTTGAGTATTAATAAATACACTGCTTCGTCATATTTAAGTATTAATAAATACACCGCTTCGTCATATTTGAGTATTAATAACTACACCGCCTCGTCATCATTAAGTGATAATAACTACACTACTTCGTCATATTTGAGTATTAATAACTACACTGCTTCTTCATCTGCTTGTCATATTTGAGTATTAATAACTACACTGCTTCGTCATATTTGAGTATTAATAACTACACTGCTTCGTCATATTTGAGTATTAATAACTACACCGCTTCGTCATATTTGAGTATTAATAACTACACTGCTTCGTCATATTTGAGTATTAATAACTACACTGCTTCGTCATATTTGAGTATTAATAACTACACTGCTTCGTCATATTTGAGTATTAATAACTACACTGCTTCGTCATATTTGAGTATTAATAACTACACTGCTTCGTCATATTTGAGTATTAATAACTACACTGCTTCGTCATATTTGAGTATTAATAACTACACTGCTTCGTCATATTTGAGTATTAATAACTACACTGCTTCGTCATATTTGAGTATTAATAACTACACTGCTTCGTCATATTTGAGTATTAATAACTACACTGCTTCGTCATATTTGAGTATTAATAACTACACTGCTTCGTCATATTTGAGTATTAATAACTACACTGCTTCGTCATATTTGAGTATTAATAACTACACTGCTTCGTCATATTTGAGTATTAATAACTACACTGCTTCGTCATATTTGAGTATTAATAACTACACTGCTTCGTCATATTTGAGTATTAATAACTACACTGCTTCGTCATATTTAAGTAATAATAACTACACTGCTTCGTCATATTTAAGTATTAATAACTACACTGCTTCGTCATATTTGAGTATTAATAACTACACCTGCTTCGTCATATTTGAGTATTAATAACTACACTGCTTCGTCATATTTGAGTATTAATAACTACACCGCTTCGTCATATTTGAGTATTAATAACTACACTGCTTCGTCATATTTAAGTATTAATAACTACACTGCTTCGTCATATTTGAGTATTAATAACTACACTGCTTCGTCATATTTGAGTATTAATAACTACACTGCTTTGTCATATTTGGAGTATTAATAACTACACTGCTTCGTCATATTTGAGTATTAATAACTACACTGCTTCGTCATATTTGAGTATTAATAACTACACTGCTTCGTCATATTTGAGTATTAATAACTACACTGCTTCGTCATATTTGAGTATTAATAACTACACTGCTTCGTCATATTTAAGTATTAATAACTACACTGCTTCGTCATATTTGAGTATTAATAACTACACTGCTTCGTCATATTTAAGTATTAATAACTACACTGCTTCGTCATATTTGAGTATTAATAACTACACTGCTTCGTCATATTTGAGGTATTAATAACTACACTGCTTCGTCATATTTAAGTATTAATAACTACACTGCTTCGTCATATTTGAGTATTAATAACTACACTGCTTCGTCATATTTAAGTATTAATAACTACACTGCTTCGTCATATTTGAGTATTAATAACTACACTGCTTCGTCATATTTGAGTATTAATAACTACACTGCTTTGTCATATTTGAGTATTAATAACTACACTGCTTCGTCATATTTGAGTATTAATAAATACACTGCTTCGTCATATTTGAGTATTAATAACTACACTGCTTCGTCATATTTGAGTATTAATAACTACACTGCTTCGTCATATTTGAGTATTAATAAATACACTGCTTCGTCATATTTGAGTATTAATAACTACACTGCTTCGTCATATTTGAGTATTAATAACTACACTGCTTCGTCATATTTGAGTATTAATAACTACACTGCTTCGTCATATTTGAGTATTAATAACTACACTGCTTCGTCATATTTGAGTATTAATAACTACACTGCTTCGTCATATTTGAGTATTAATAACTACACTGCTTTGTCATATTTGAGTATTAATAAATACACTGCTTCGTCATATTTAAGTATTAATAACTACACTGCTTCGTCATATTTGAGTATTAATAACTACACTGCTTCGTCATATTTGAGTATTAATAAATACACTGCTTCGTCATATTTGAGTATTAATAACTACACTGCTTCGTCATATTTAAGTATTAATAACTACACTGCTTCGTCATATTTGAGTATTAATAACTACACTGCTTCGTCATATTTAAGTATTAATAACTACACTGCTTCGTCATATTTGAGTATTAATAACTACACTGCTTCGTCATATTTGAGTATTAATAACTACACTGCTTCGTCATATTTGAGTATTAATAACTACACTGCTTCGTCATATTTGAGTATTAATAACTACACTGCTTCGTCATATTTGAGTATTAATAACTACACTGCTTCGTCATATTTGAGTATTAATAACTACACTGCTTCGTCATATTTGAGTATTAATAACTACACTGCTTCGTCATATTTGAGTATTAATAACTACACTGCTTCGTCATATTTGAGTATTAATAACTACACTGCTTCGTCATATTTGAGTATTAATAACTACACTGCTTCGTCATATTTGAGTATTAATAACTACACTGCTTCGTCATATTTAAGTATTAATAACTACACTGCTTCGTCATATTTAAGTATTAATAACTACACTGCTTCGTCATATTTGAGTATTAATAACTACACCGCTTCGTCATATTTGAGTATTAATAACTACACCGCTTCGTCATATTTGAGTATTAATAACTACACTGCTTCGTCATATTTGAGTATTAATAACTACACTGCTTCGTCATATTTGAGTATTAATAACTACACTGCTTCGTCATATTTGAGTATTAATAACTACACTGCTTCGTCATATTTGAGTATTAATAACTACACTGCTTCGTCATATTTGAGTATTAATAACTACACTGCTTCGTCATATTTGAGTATTAATAACTACACTGCTTCGTCATATTTGAGTATTAATAACTACACTGCTTCGTCATATTTAAGTATTAATAACTACACTGCTTCGTCATATTTAAGTATTAATAACTACACTGCTTCGTCATATTTGAGTATTAATAACTACACCGCTTCGTCATATTTAGTATTAATAACTACACTGCTTCGTCATATTTGAGTATTAATAACTACACCGCTTCGTCATATTTGAGTATTAATAACTACACCTGCTTCGTCATATTTGAGTATTAATAACTACACTGCTTCGTCATATTTGAGTATTAATAACTACACTGCTTCGTCATATTTGAGTATTAATAACTACACTGCTTCGTCATATTTGAGTATTAATAACTACACTGCTTCGTCATATTTGAGTATTAATAACTACACTGCTTCGTCATATTTGAGTATTAATAACTACACTGCTTCGTCATATTTGAGTATTAATAACTACACTGCTTCGTCATATTTGAGTATTAATAACTACACTGCTTCGTCATATTTAAGTATTAATAACTACACTGCTTCGTCATATTTGAGTATTAATAACTACACTGCTTCGTCATATTTGAGTATTAATAACTACACTGCTTCGTCATATTTGAGTATTAATAACTACACTGCTTCGTCATATTTAAAGTATTAATAACTACACTGCTTCGTCATATTTGAGTATTAATAACTACACTGCTTCGTCATATTTGAGTATTAATAACTACACTGCTTCGTCATATTTGAGTATTAATAACTACACTGCTTCGTCATATTTGAGTATTAATAACTACACTGCTTCGTCATATTTGAGTATTAATAACTACACTGCTTCGTCATATTTGAGTATTAATAACTACACTGCTTCGTCATATTTAAGTATTAATAACTACACTGCTTCGTCATATTTGAGTATTAATAACTCATGCTTCGTCATATTTGAGTATTAATAACTACACTGCTTCGTCATATTTAAGTATTAATAACTACACTGCTTCGTCATATTTGAGTATTAATAACTACACTGCTTCGTCATATTTGAGTATTAATAACTACACTGCTTCGTCATATTTGAGTATTAATAACTACACTGCTTCGTCATATTTGAGTATTAATAACTACACTGCTTCGTCATATTTGAGTATTAATAACTACACTGCTTCGTCATATTTGAGTATTAATAACTACACTGCTTCGTCATATTTGAGTATTAATAACTACACTGCTTCGTCATATTTGAGTATTAATAACTACACTGCTTCGTCATATTTGAGTATTAATAACTACACTGCTTCGTCATATTTGAGTATTAATAACTACACTGCTTCGTCATATTTGAGTATTAATAACTACACTGCTTCGTCATATTTGAGTATTAATAACTACACTGCTTCGTCATATTTAAGTATTAATAACTACACTGCTTCGTCATATTTGAGTATTAATAACTACACTGCTTCGTCATATTTGAGTATTAATAACTACACTGCTTCGTCATATTTGAGTATTAATAACTACACTGCTTCGTCATATTTAAGTATTAATAACTACACTGCTTCGTCATATTTGAGTATTAATAACTACACTGCTTCGTCATATTTGAGTATTAATAACTACACTGCTTCGTCATATTTGAGTATTAATAACTACACTGCTTCGTCATATTTAAGTATTAATAACTACACTGCTTCGTCATATTTGAGTATTAATAACTACACTGCTTCGTCATATTTGAGTATTAATAACTACACTGCTTCGTCATATTTGAGTATTAATAACTACACTGCTTCGTCATATTTGAGTATTAATAACTACACTGCTTCGTCATATTTGAGTATTAATAACTACACTGCTTCGTCATATTTGAGTATTAATAACTACACTGCTTCGTCATATTTGAGTATTAATAACTACACTGCTTCGTCATATTTGAGTATTAATAACTACACTGCTTCGTCATATTTGAGTATTAATAACTACACTGCTTCGTCATATTTGAGTATTAATAACTACACTGCTTCGTCATATTTGAGTATTAATAACTACACTGCTTCGTCATATTTGAGTATTAATAACTACACTGCTTCGTCATATTTGAGTATTAATAACTACACTGCTTCGTCATATTTAAGTATTAATAACTACACTGCTTCGTCATATTTGAGTATTAATAACTACACTGCTTCGTCATATTTGAGTATTAATAACTACACTGCTTCGTCATATTTGAGTATTAATAACTACACTGCTTCGTCATATTTGAGTATTAATAACTACACTGCTTCGTCATATTTGAGTATTAATAACTACACTGCTTCGTCATATTTGAGTATTAATAACTACACTGCTTCGTCATATTTGAGTATTAATAACTACACTGCTTCGTCATATTTGAGTATTAATAACTACACTGCTTCGTCATATTTGAGTATTAATAACTACACTGCTTCGTCATATTTGAGTATTAATAACTACACTGCTTCGTCATATTTGAGTATTAATAACTACACTGCTTCGTCATATTTAAGTATTAATAACTACACTGCTTCGTCATATTTGAGTATTAATAACTACACTGCTTCGTCATATTTGAGTATTAATAACTACACTGCTTCGTCATATTTGAGTATTAATAACTACACTGCTTCGTCATATTTGAGTATTAATAACTACACTGCTTCGTCATATTTGAGTATTAATAACTACACTGCTTCGTCATATTTGAGTATTAATAACTACACTGCTTCGTCATATTTGAGTATTAATAACTACACCGCCTCGTCATCATTAAGTATTAATAACTACACTGCTTCGTCATATTTGAGTATTAATAACTACACTGCTTCGTCATATTTGAGTATTAATAAATACACTGCTTCGTCATATTTAAGTATTAATAACTACACTGCTTCGTCATATTTGAGTATTAATAACTACACTGCTTCGTCATATTTGAGTATTAATAACTACACTGCTTCGTCATATTTGAGTATTAATAACTACACTGCTTCGTCATATTTGAGTATTAATAACTACACTGCTTCGTCATATTTGAGTATTAATAACTACACTGCTTCGTCATATTTGAGTATTAATAACTACACTGCTTCGTCATATTTGAGTATTAATAACTACACTGCTTCGTCATATTTGAGTATTAATAACTACACTGCTTCGTCATATTTGAGTATTAATAACTACACTGCTTCGTCATATTTGAGTATTAATAACTACACTGCTTCGTCATATTTGAGTATTAATAACTACACTGCTTCGTCATATTTGAGTATTAATAACTACACTGCTTCGTCATATTTGAGTATTAATAACTACACTGCTTCGTCATATTTGAGTATTAATAACTACACTGCTTCGTCATATTTGAGTATTAATAACTACACTGCTTCGTCATATTTGAGTATTAATAACTACACTGCTTCGTCATATTTGAGTATTAATAACTACACTGCTTCGTCATATTTGAGTATTAATAACTACACTGCTTCGTCATATTTGAGTATTAATAACTACACTGCTTCGTCATATTTGAGTATTAATAACTACACTGCTTCGTCATATTTGAGTATTAATAACTACACTGCTTCGTCATATTTGAGTATTAATAACTACACTGCTTCGTCATATTTGAGTATTAATAACTACACTGCTTCGTCATATTTGAGTATTAATAACTACACTGCTTCGTCATATTTGAGTATTAATAACTACACTGCTTCGTCATATTTGAGTATTAATAACTACACTGCTTCGTCATATTTGAGTATTAATAACTACACTGCTTCGTCATATTTGAGTATTAATAACTACACTGCTTCGTCATATTTGAGTATTAATAACTACACTGTTTCGTCATATTTGAGTATTAATAACTACACTGCTTCGTCATATTTGAGTATTAATAACTACACTGCTTCGTCATATTTGAGTATTAATAACTACACTGCTTCGTCATATTTGAGTATTAATAACTACACTGCTTCGTCATATTTGAGTATTAATAACTACACTGCTTCGTCATATTTGAGTATTAATAACTACACCGCTTCGTCATATTTGAGTATTAATAACTACACTGCTTCGTCATATTTGAGTATTAATAACTACACTGCTTCGTCATATTTAAGTATTAATAACTACACTGCTTCGTCATATTTGAGTATTAATAACTACACTGCTTCGTCATATTTGAGTATTAATAACTACACTGCTTTCGTCATATTTGAGTATTAATAACTACACTGCTTCGTCATATTTAAGTATTAATAACTACACTGCTTCGTCATATTTGAGTATTAATAACTACACTGCTTCGTCATATTTAAGTATTAATAACTACACTGCTTCGTCATATTTAAGTATTAATAACTACACTGCTTCGTCATATTTGAGTATTAATAACTACACTGCTTCGTCATATTTGAGTATTAATAACTACACTGCTTCGTCATATTTAAGTATTAATAACTACACTGCTTCGTCATATTTAAGTATTAATAACTACACTGCTTCGTCATATTTGAGTATTAATAACTACACTGCTTCGTCATATTTGAGTATTAATAACTACACTGCTTCGTCATATTTGAGTATTAATAACTACACTGCTTCGTCATATTTGAGTATTAATAACTACACTGCTTCGTCATATTTGAGTATTAATAACTACACTGCTTCGTCATATTTGAGTATTAATAACTACACTGCTTCGTCATATTTGAGTATTAATAACTACACTGCTTCGTCATATTTGAGTATTAATAACTACACTGCTTCGTCATATTTGAGTATTAATAACTACACTGCTTCGTCATATTTAAGTATTAATAACTACACTGCTTCGTCATATTTAAGTATTAATAACTACACTGCTTCGTCATATTTAAGTATTAATAACTACACTGCTTCGTCATATTTAAGTATTAATAACTACACCGCTTTGTCATATTTGAGTATTAATAACTACACTGCTTCGTCATATTTGAGTATTAATAACTACACTGCTTCGTCATATTTAAGTATTAATAACTACACTGCTTCGTCATATTTAAGTATTAATAACTACACTGCTTCGTCATATTTGAGTATTAATAACTACACTGCTTCGTCATATTTGAGTATTAATAACTACACTGCTTCGTCATATTTAAGTATTAATAACTACACTGCTTCGTCATATTTGAGTATTAATAACTACACTGCTTCGTCATATTTAAGTATTAATAACTACACTGCTTCGTCATATTTGAGTATTAATAACTACACTGCTTCGTCATATTTAAGTATTAATAACTACACTGCTTCGTCATATTTGAGTATTAATAACTACACTGCTTCGTCATATTTGAGTATTAATAATAACTAATAACTACACTGCTTCGTCATATTTAAGTATTAATAACTACACTGCTTCGTCATATTTGAGTATTAATAACTACACTGCTTCGTCATATTTGAGTATTAATAACTACACTGCTTCGTCATATTTAAGTATTAATAACTACACTGCTTCGTCATATTTGAGTATTAATAACTACACTGCTTCGTCATATTTGAGTATTAATAACTACACTGCTTCGTCATATTTGAGTATTAATAACTACACTGCTTCGTCATATTTGAGTATTAATAACTACACTGCTTTCGTCATATTTGAGTATTAATAACTACACTGCTTCGTCATATTTGAGTATTAATAACTACACTGCTTCGTCATATTTGAGTATTAATAACTACACCGCTTCGTCATATTTGAGTATTAATAACTACACTGCTTCGTCATATTTAAGTATTAATAACTACACTGCTTCGTCATATTTGAGTATTAATAACTACACTGCTTCGTCATATTTGAGTATTAATAACTACACTGCTTCGTCATATTTGAGTATTAATAACTACACTGCTTCGTCATATTTGAGTATTAATAACTACACTGCTTCGTCATATTTGAGTATTAATAACTACACTGCTTCGTCATATTTGAGTATTAATAACTACACTGCTTCGTCATATTTAAGTATTAATAACTACACTGCTTCGTCATATTTGAGTATTAATAACTACACTGCTTCGTCATATTTGAGTATTAATAACTACACTGCTTCGTCATATTTGAGTATTAATAACTACACTGCTTCGTCATATTTGAGTATTAATAACTACACTGCTTCGTCATATTTGAGTATTAATAACTACACTGCTTCGTCATATTTGAGTATTAATAACTACACTGCTTCGTCATATTTAAGTAATTATAACTACACTGCTTCGTCATATTTGAGTATTAATAACTACACTGCTTCGTCATATTTAAGTATTAATAACTA
Organism: Tachypleus tridentatus; assembly: GCF_004210375.1. Classification (NCBI taxonomy): domain Eukaryota; kingdom Metazoa; phylum Arthropoda; class Merostomata; order Xiphosura; family Limulidae; genus Tachypleus; species Tachypleus tridentatus. The sequence goes on from NC_134831.1 coordinate 124,667,358, forward strand.
CACTGCTTCGTCATATTTGAGTATTAATAACTACACTGCTTCGTCATATTTGAGTATTAATAACTACACTGCTTCGTCATATTTAAGTATTAATAACTACACTGCTTCGTCATATTTAAGTATTAATAACTACACTGCTTCGTCATATTTGAGTATTAATAACTACACTGCTTCGTCATATTTGAGTATTAATAACTACACTGCTTTCGTCATATTTGAGTATTAATAACTACACTGCTTCGTCATATTTGAGTATTAATAACTACACTGCTTCGTCATATTTGAGTATTAATAACTACACTGCTTCGTCATATTTGAGTATTAATAACTACACTGCTTCGTCATATTTGAGTATTAATAACTACACTGCTTCGTCATATTTGAGTATTAATAACTACACTGCTTCGTCATATTTGAAGTATTAATAACTACACTGCTTCGTCATATTTGAGTATTAATAACTACACTGCTTCGTCATATTTGAGTATTAATAACTACACTGCTTCGTCATATTTAAGTATTAATAACTACACTGCTTCGTCATATTTGAGTATTAATAACTACACTGCTTCGTCATATTTGAGTATTAATAAATACACTGCTTCGTCATCTTTAAGTATTAATAACTACACCGCTTTGTCATATTTGAGTATTAATAAATACACTGCTTCGTCATATTTAAGTATTAATAACTACACTGCTTCGTCATATTTGAGTATTAATAACTACACTGCTTCGTCATATTTGAGTATTAATAACTACACTGCTTCGTCATATTTGAGTATTAATAACTACACTGCTTCGTCATATTTGAGTATTAATAACTACACTGCTTCGTCATATTTGAGTATTAATAACTACACTGCTTCGTCATATTTGAGTATTAATAACTACACTGCTTCGTCATATTTGAGTATTAATAACTACACTGCTTCGTCATATTTGAGTATTAATAAATACACTGCTTTGTCATATTTGAGTATTAATAACTACACTGCTTCGTCATATTTGAGTATTAATAACTACACTGCTTCGTCATATTTGAGTATTAATAACTACACTGCTTCGTCATATTTGAGTATTAATAACTACACTGCTTCGTCATATTTAAGTATTAATAACTACACTGCTTCGTCATATTTGAGTATTAATAACTACACTGCTTCGTCATATTTGAGTATTAATAACTACACTGCTTCGTCATATTTGAGTATTAATAACTACACTGCTTCGTCATATTTGAGTATTAATAACTACACTGCTTCGTCATATTTGAGTATTAATAACTACACTGCTTCGTCATATTTGAGTATTAATAACTACACTGCTTCGTCATATTTGAGTATTAATAACTACACTGCTTCGTCATATTTGAGTATTAATAACTACACTGCTTCGTCATATTTAAGTATTAATAACTACACTGCTTCGTCATATTTAAGTATTAATAACTACACTGCTTCGTCATATTTGAGTATTAATAACTACACTGCTTCGTCATATTTGAGTATTAATAACTACACTGCTTCGTCATATTTAAGTATTAATAACTACACTGCTTCGTCATATTTGAGTATTAATAACTACACTGCTTCGTCATATTTGAGTATTAATAACTACACTGCTTCGTCATATTTGAGTATTAATAACTACACCGCTTCGTCATATTTGAGTATTAATAACTACACTGCTTCGTCATATTTAAGTATTAATAACTACACTGCTTCGTCATATTTGAGTATTAATAACTACACTGCTTCGTCATATTTGAGTATTAATAACTACACTGCTTCGTCATATTTGAGTATTAATAACTACACTGCTTCGTCATATTTAAGTATTAATAACTACACTGCTTCGTCATATTTGAGTATTAATAACTACACTGCTTCGTCATATTTAAGTATTAATAACTACACTGCTTCGTCATATTTGAGTATTAATAACTACACTGCTTCGTCATATTTAAGTATTAATAACTACACTGCTTCGTCATATTTAAGTATTAATAACTACACTGCTTCGTCATATTTGAGTATTAATAACTACACTGCTTCGTCATATTTAAGTATTAATAACTACACTGCTTCGTCATATTTGAGTATTAATAACTACACTGCTTCGTCATATTTGAGTATTAATAACTACACTGCTTCGTCATATTTGAGTATTAATAACTACACTGCTTCGTCATATTTGAGTATTAATAACTACACTGCTTCGTCATATTTGAGTATTAATAACTACACTGCTTCGTCATATTTGAGTATTAATAACTACACTGCTTCGTCATATTTAAGTATTAATAACTACACTGCTTCGTCATATTTGAGTATTAATAACTACACTGCTTCATATTTAAGTATTAATAACTACACTGCTTCGTCATATTTAAGTATTAATAACTACACTGCTTCGTCATATTTGAGTATTAATAACTACACTGCTTCGTCATATTTGAGTATTAATAACTACACTGCTTCGTCATATTTGAGTATTAATAACTACACTGCTTCGTCATATTTAAGTATTAATAACTACACTGCTTCGTCATATTTGAGTATTAATAACTACACTGCTTCGTCATATTTGAGTATTAATAACTACACTGCTTCGTCATATTTAAGTATTAATAACTACACTGCTTCGTCATATTTGAGTATTAATAACTACACTGCTTCGTCATATTTGAGTATTAATAACTACACTGCTTCGTCATATTTGAGTATTAATAACTACACTGCTTCGTCATATTTGAGTATTAATAACTACACTGCTTCGTCATATTTAAGTATTAATAACTACACTGCTTCGTCATATTTAAGTATTAATAACTACACTGCTTCGTCATATTTGAGTATTAATAACTACACTGCTTCGTCATATTTAAGTATTAATAACTACACTGCTTCGTCATATTTGAGTATTAATAACTACACTGCTTCGTCATATTTAAGTATTAATAACTACACTGCTTCGTCATATTTAAGTATTAATAACTACACTGCTTCGTCATATTTGAGTATTAATAACTACACTGCTTCGTCATATTTGAGTATTAATAACTACACTGCTTCGTCATATTTGAGTATTAATAACTACACTGCTTCGTCATATTTAAGTATTAATAACTACACTGCTTCGTCATATTTGAGTATTAATAACTACACTGCTTCGTCATATTTGAGTATTAATAACTACACTGCTTTGTCATATTTGAGTATTAATAACTACACTGCTTCGTCATATTTAAGTATTAATAACTACACTGCTTCGTCATATTTAAGTATTAATAACTACACTGCTTCGTCATATTTGAGTATTAATAACTACACTGCTTCGTCATATTTGAGTATTAATAACTACACTGCTTCGTCATATTTGAGTATTAATAACTACACTGCTTCGTCATATTTGAGTATTAATAACTACACTGCTTCGTCATATTTAAGTATTAATAACTACACTGCTTCGTCATATTTGAGTATTAATAACTACACTGCTTCGTCATATTTGAGTATTAATAACTACACTGCTTCGTCATATTTGAGTATTAATAACTACACTGCTTCGTCATATTTAAGTATTAATAACTACACTGCTTCGTCATATTTAAGTATTAATAACTACACTGCTTCGTCATATTTGAGTATTAATAACTACACTGCTTCGTCATATTTGAGTATTAATAACTACACCTGCTTCGTCATATTTGAGTATTAATAACTACACTGCTTCGTCATATTTGAGAGTATTAATAACTACACTGCTTCGTCATATTTGAGTATTAATAACTACACTGCTTCGTCATATTTAAGTATTAATAACTACACTGCTTCGTCATATTTGAGTATTAATAACTACACTGCTTCGTCATATTTAAGTATTAATAACTACACTGCTTCGTCATATTTGAGTATTAATAACTACACTGCTTCGTCATATTTGAGTATTAATAACTACACTGCTTCGTCATATTTGAGTATTAATAACTACACTGCTTCGTCATATTTGAGTATTAATAACTACACTGCTTCGTCATATTTGAGTATTAATAACTACACTGCTTCGTCATATTTGAGTATTAATAACTACACTGCTTCGTCATATTTGAGTATTAATAACTACACCGCTTCGTCATATTTGAGTATTAATAACTACACTGCTTCGTCATATTTGAGTATTAATAACTACACTGCTTCGTCATATTTGAGTATTAATAACTACACTGCTTCGTCATATTTAAGTATTAATAACTACACTGCTTCGTCATATTTGAGTATTAATAACTACACTGCTTCGTCATATTTGAGTATTAATAACTACACTGCTTTGTCATATTTGAGTATTAATAACTACACTGCTTCGTCATATTTGGTATTAATAACTACACTGCTTCGTCATATTTGAGTATTAATAACTACACTGCTTCGTCATATTTGAAGTATTAATAACTACACTGCTTCGTCATATTTAAGTATTAATAACTACAGTATTAATAACTACACTGCTTCGTCATATTTGAGTATTAATAACTACACTGCTTCGTCATATTTGAGTATTAATAACTACACTGCTTCGTCATATTTGAGTATTAATAACTACACTGCTTCGTCATATTTGAGTATTAATAACTACACTGCTTCGTCATATTTGAGTATTAATAACTACACTGCTTCGTCATATTTGAGTATTAATAACTACACTGCTTCGTCATATTTGAGTATTAATAACTACACTGCTTCGTCATATTTGAGTATTAATAACTACACTGCTTCGTCATATTTGAGTATTAATAACTACACTGCTTCGTCATATTTGAGTATTAATAACTACACTGCTTCGTCATATTTAAGTATTAATAACTACACTGCTTCGTCATATTTAAGTATTAATAACTACACTGCTTCGTCATATTTAAGTATTAATAACTACACTGCTTCGTCATATTTGAGTATTAATAACTACACTGCTTCGTCATATTTAAGTATTAATAACTACACTGCTTCGTCATATTTAAGTATTAATAACTACACTGCTTCGTCATATTTGAGTATTAATAACTACACTGCTTCGTCATATTTGAGTATTAATAACTACACTGCTTCGTCATATTTGAGTATTAATAACTACACTGCTTCGTCATATTTGTCATATTTGAGTATTAATAACTACACTGCTTCGTCATATTTGAAGTATTAATAACTACACTGCTTCGTCATATTTGAGTATTAATAACTACACTGCTTCGTCATATTTAAGTATTAATAACTACACTGCTTCGTCATATTTAAAGTATTAATAACTACACTGCTTCGTCATATTTGAGTATTAATAACTACACTGCTTCGTCATATTTAAGTATTAATAACTACACTGCTTCGTCATATTTGAGTATTAATAACTACACTGCTTCGTCATATTTGAGTATTAATAACTACACTGCTTCGTCATATTTGAGTATTAATAACTACACTGCTTTGTCATATTTGAGTATTAATAACTACACTGCTTCGTCATATTTAAGTATTAATAACTACACTGCTTCGTCATATTTGAGTATTAATAACTACACTGCTTCGTCATATTTGAGTATTAATAACTACACTGCTTCGTCATATTTGAGTATTAATAACTACACTGCTTCGTCATATTTAAGTATTAATAACTACACTGCTTCGTCATATTTGAGTATTAATAACTACACCGCTTCGTCATATTTGAGTATTAATAACTACACTGCTTCGTCATATTTAAGTATTAATAACTACACTGCTTCGTCATATTGAGAGTATTAATAACTACACTGCTTCGTCATATTTGAGTATTTAACTACACCGCTTCGTCATATTTGAGTATTAATAACTACACTGCTTCGTCATATTTGAGTATTAATAACTACACCGCTTCGTCATATTTGAGTATTAATAACTACACTGCTTCGTCATATTTGAGTATTAATAACTACACTGCTTTCGTCATATTTAAGTATTAATAACTACACTGCTTCGTCATATTTAAAGTATTAATAACTACACTGCTTCGTCATATTTGAGTATTAATAACTACACTGCTTCGTCATATTTAAGTATTAATAACTACACTGCTTCGTCATATTTGAGTATTAATAACTACACTGCTTCGTCATATTTGAGTATTAATAACTACACCGCTTCGTCATATTTGAGTATTAATAACTACACTGCTTTTCGTCATATTCAGTATTAATTACACTTGCTTCGTATTAATAACTACACTGCTTCGTCATAGTATTAATAACTACACTGCTTCGTAATAATTAATAACTACACCGCTTGCTTCGTCATATTTAAGTATTAATAACTACACTGCTTCGTCATATTTAAGTATTAATAACTACATATTTGAGTATTAATAAATACACTGCTTCGTCATATTTAAGTATTAATAACTACACCGCTTCGTCATATTTGAGTATTAATAACTACACTGCTTCGTCATATTTAAGTATTAATAACTACACTGCTTCGTCATATTTAAGTATTAATAACTACACTGCTTCGTCATATTTAAGTATTAATAACTACACTGCTTCGTCATAAGTATTAATTTGAGTAATTAATTTGTCTAACACCGCTTCGTCATATTTGAGTATTAATAACTACAGTATTAATAACTACACAGCTTTGTCATATTTGAGTATTAATAACTACGCTGCTTCGTCATATTTAAGTAATTATAACTACACTGCTTCGTCATATTTAAGTATTAATAACTACACAGCTTCGTCATATTTGAGTATTAATAACTACACCGCTTCGTCATATTTAAGTATTAATAACTACACAGCTTCGTCATATTTGAGTGTTAATAACTACACTTCTTTGTCATATTTAAGTATTGTTTGTTTGTTTTTGAATTTCGCACAAAGCTACTCGAGGGCTATCTGTACTAGCCGTCCCTAATTTAGCAGTGTAAGACTAGAGGGAAGGCAACTAGTCATCACCACCCACCACCAACTCTTGAGCTACTCTTTTACCAACGAATACTGAGATGGACCGTCACATCATAACGCCCCCACGGCTGAAAGGGCGAGCATGTTTGGCGCGATGGGGATGCAAACCCGCGACCCTCAGATTACGAGTCGCACGCCTTAACACGCTTGGCCATACTGGGCCTCTTTATGTATTAATAACTACACTGCTTCGTCAAATTTAAGATATATGCTATAAACTTTCTGTGCCCGTCATGACCAGATGGGTTAAGGCGTTCGACTCGTAATCCGAGAGTCGCGAATTCGAACCCCCGTCACATCACACATGCTAGCCCTTTCAGCCGTGGGGGCATTATAATGTGACGGTCAATCCCACTATTCGTTGGTAAAAGAGTCGCCCAAGAGTTGGCGGTGGGTCGTGATGACTAGCTGCCTTCCATCTAGTGTTACTCTGATAAATTAGGGACGGCTAGCGCAGATAGACCTCGTACAGCTTTGCGCGAAATCCAAAAATTCCAAACAAGCAAACAATAAACTTTCTACAGTCAACGAGGCTCATTATGTATCTGCGTAAAGAGCCTTACAGAAACCTCTTTTAAGTTAAAACAGAAAGCAATTCCGGTGTCATCTTTAACTGCGAAATCAGTATTTTTAAATACAAACATTGTTTTTATCAATAAAAAGTCGAAATTAACGTTTTAAATAAAGATGATTTAGAAATAGTTTACATGTACCTGTTAGAAAAACTAAAGAACTAGGAAAACTACACTTTGAGCTGAATTTAGCTAATTTTATATATAAACTGTTGTTTTGGTTTTCAGTCATGTTAACATCACCTGTTGATTTACAATATTTGGTGTTTTTGCACCTAACATGAAATCAGCTGTCCCTGTTGTTATACCTTCATCACTAGAGTGAAGTAATAACCAATTTTTACTTGCAAGGTCATATTTATGTGTTCCTCTCTTCTTCTTGTATTGCTGTTTGTTCTGTTCATGTTTGGATACTGGTTCCTACATCATTTCTTGCGCTTTGTGAGTTCTCATTCTTAAATTATTAATATGATATTCATTCATTTGTTTTGTAGCTTTGTATTTATTACTGTGACCTTCTTTCCTAAAAAAAGTCACATACAAATCATTTCCTTACCAGGGACACCTAGGTCATCTTCCCCAAGTTCTTGCAGCAGTACCATGTGTTACATGCTGGTCCTTTGGCACGCCACCTAACATTCGATGTCTGTGATTTTATTTTTAAATCATGTAACATTTGAATTTCTTTTCTTACATAATGTGGCACCTCGTCTTTCAGAACCCTAACCTACGTTATTATGTTTTCCAGCAATGCTAAGTTGCACTTGTATCATCTTTATTATCTTCCCAGCCTTACGGCCTATATTCTTTTTCTGGGCAGAACACACCCGTCCTAAGATCCTCAGAAGATCTAACTATTTCATTTTTTATTTAATACGATAATACTAGTTTGATTATAGTTTGGTTTTCTTATAAAATTATTGAATTTTAATTTCTGTGCCTCAGTGGTACTAACCATATATTTCTTTCCGCTGACAGTGTTATGTGTCACATACTAACTCTTCACACCTCATGTAAGAATCTCATGTCTTTGATTAACATTATCTAGTGTATTTTGTTTGAGGACTTTACGTACATAGTTTGTCTTTCCGGTTACTGTTATTATATTACTAACTTTATGAACTTTATTCTTCAACAGAACTACAATTTTACCATTGGGAACATCTTCATTCATCTCACTCCTTTAATATCACGTCCTACATTCGCCTCAGTTTCTATAATATCACGTCTTACATTCTCCTCACTTCCTATAATATCACTTCCTACATTCTTATCAGTTTCTATAATATCACTTCTTACATTCACCTCAGTTCCTATAATATCATTTCCTACATTCTTATCAGTTCCTATAATATCACGTCCTACATTCACCTCAGTTCCTATTATATCACTTCCTACATTCTTATCAGTTTCTATAATATCGTCTCCTTCATTCACTTCAGTTCCTATGATTTAATCTCCTACATTCTTATCAGTTTCTATAATATCGTCTCCTTCATTCACTTCAGTTCCTATGATTTAATCTCCTACAAGCTCACTCGTTAAAAATTCGTCTACCTCGTGATTCACTTTTTCAACAGAGTCGCCCCCTTTTGTGTTTTATACTTCGTGAGTTTGAAGTACTTGCTCATTTCTAACAGCAGTGTTTAAGGTGTGAGTTTGAAGTACTTGTTCATTTCTAACAGCAGTGTTTAAGGTGTGAGTTTGAAGTACTTGTTCATTTCTAACAGCAGTGTTTAAGGTGTGAGTTTGAAGTACTTGTTCAATTCTAACAGCAGTGTTTAAGGTGTGAGTCTGAAGTACTTGCTCATTTCTAACAGCAGTGTTTAAGGTGTGAGTTTGAATTACTTGCTCATTTCTAACAGCAGTGTTTAAGGTGTGAGTCTGAAGTACTTGTTCATTTCTAACAGCAGTGTTTAAGGTGTGAGTTTGAAGTACTTGTTCATTTCTAACAGCAGTGTTTAAGGTGTGAGTTTGAAGTACTTGCTCATTTCTAACAGCAGTGTTTAAGGTGTGAGTTTGAAGTACTTGCTCATTTCTAACAGCAGTGTTTAAGGTGTGAGTTTGAAGTACTTGTTCATTTCTAACAGCAGTGTTTAAGGTGTGAGTTTGAAGTACTTGCTCATTTCTAACAGCAGTGTTTAAGGTGTGAGTTTGAAGTACTTGCTCATTTCTAACAGCAGTGTTTAAGGTGTGAGTTTGAAGTACTTGCTCATTTCTAACAGCAGTGTTTAAGGTAAAATGTTTGTTTTTTTCACAACGCCATATAGAATATTATTTCTATAATTAACAGCGAATTGTTCCCGTCACGTTTTCCTTTAAATCATCTTTAAAGATGTTTGGTTTTGAATAATTCTACCCCAGAATGTTTTCATCTTTCTGATTACATAAACTATATGTTTTGTATCGTTTTCAGGGTCTTCTAGTTAATTCTATGACCACCTGATTCTTTTCTTCTGTAGCGTCTTCATGTTTTCCTTCTGTTACATGGCCCGTAATGGCTATGTGATTAGGGGCGCTCGACTCGCAATGTGAAAGGGCGTGAATTCGAATCCAACCAAATTTGCTTACCCTTTTAGCCGTGGGGGCGTTAAAATGTTTCGGTCAATCCCATTATTCGTTAGAAACATATACTAGAGAAGTGGATGAATAATATCTATCCATCCTTCAAGAAATGGTATATACTTAGTGTGAAAGCCGTACCAATAATTGTTAGCTGTAAAAAAATATTAATAATAAGGTTTAGTTTGAATTTCGCGCAGAGCTACACGAGGGCTATCCGCGCTACCCGTCCCTAATATAGCAGTGTAAGACTAGAGGGAAGACACCTAGTCATCACCACCCACCATCAACTCTTGGGCTACCATTTTACCAACGAATAGTGGGATTGACCTTCACATTATAACGCCCCCACGGCTGACAAGGGCGGGCATGTTTGGTGTGACGGGATTCGAACCCACGGCCCTCAGATTGCGAGTTGAGTGTCTTAACCATCTGGCCATACCGGGCCGAAAAGTAAGGTATTGTAATTGAAATTATCTAAAGCTCAATGTATTTTGTCATTAAAACATGTATTAATCTTACTTGAACACAAGTTTCTAAAATACTTTATGTTTGTACCAAACAATCTGAAGAGAGAAAGAAATAATTACCACATTTGCCAGGATAAAACTACTTAAAACTTGTTGTGACGTCACGGGTGTCCACTGAAGTGACCGAAAAATATAAGTTTTCAAAAGCGCTTTGTTCTTCAGTCTGAGGTGAATATTGTTTATTTGCGGCTCGAATCCGTGGGATATATTTTTAAATGCCCTATCGTGCAGTTTTGGATTTCGATATCCGTGGTGGACCTAGCACATATAGCCCACTGTACTGCTTTGTGCTTAACTTTAAAGAAACAAACCTTACAGTTTTATGTGTTATCTTGGAGTCACTTGCCGTTTTATAAATAATCGTCAGGTGTTTAAGAATTAAGGACTGTGAAAAGTCAGAGTACATAATAGTTCATTTTCTTATGTCGGGATGTGATCTCCGGTTTTCACTGGTACATCGGTAAGTTTACGGATTTACAACGCTAAAATCAGGGGTTCAATTCACCTCGTTGGACTCAGCAGATAGCCCGATGTGTCTTTGCCATACGAAAAATTACACAAAACACATGTGATCTCCGGATATACTTAGTATACTTGTTATCCAAAGTTTGAATTTGAATACATTGTTTTTAGGCATATCTTCCCCCATTGGCTCAGTCGTAAGTCTGAAGGGTTATAACGCAAAAAAATGGACGTTAAGAACTCGTGGTGGGCACAGCACCAACAGCTTACACATTGTGTTGTTTTGTGCTTAACAACAACAAACAAACATGTTAAAATCTGTAAATTGTACATAATATTCTAAAAAATGTAATTTCTCAATATTTTTACCCATGTTAACCCTAAAGAAAAGTTCAGTCTTAAAGAAAACACTCATGCGTTGTAAGAATAAACGACAGAAAGAACGAAAGCAACATTTGATAATTGTCCCCAGTAATTTCTTCTTGACCTAAACACTGATGACGGAAGAACAAAACCATTATTAATATTTTAATAACAAAAACTCACCTCAACTCACAGAACTTCATAAACTCATTGAATAGCAGTGTGGTGTGTTTCGTGATACTTATTGCACAATCACATATTACAATCTTTAACGTAATTTCCTATGAATATCTCTGAATAAGTTTGTACGTTTAGAACCTTAAAAGAGACCGAAGTAATCAAAGATAAGAAAAATAGATTCGTAAGTACTGGGTATCACGTCATATCACAAATTAACTATATACGTTCAAATTTTGTTTATTTGTTTTTGAATTTCGCGCAAAGCTACTCCATGGCTATCTGCGCTAGCCGTCCCTAATTTAGCAATGTAAGACTAGAGGAAAGGCACTAGTCATCACCACCCACCGCCAACTCTTGGGTTGCTCTTTTACCAAGGAATAGTGGGATTGACTGTCACATTATAACGCCCCCCCCCACGTGTGAAAAGGCGAACATGTTTGGTGCAAGAATCCGCGACCCTCAGACTACGAGTCGCACGCCATAACCCGCCTAGCCATGCCGGGTCTACGTTTAAATTAAAGGCAGAATTTGATTTCAGACACTTCAGAAATTACAAGAGAAATGAATAACACGAACTCAGTTTCACTGATACTAACTTTCTTGTTCATGCATTTACCGAAGATACAGAATTTACCAGTTTCATCCTCCCAGACAGTGACCTTTGACAGGTCCACTTACTTCCCTCCCTTCCTTTTTCCCTCACGTTCAGTTTTCTCTAGAAATGAATCAAAAGATGTGGTTTGCGTGTTTTCTTGTAGCAAAGCCATTTCGGATTCTCTGCTGGATCCACCGAGGGAATCCAACCCTGGTGACTTACCGCTGTTCAGAAGAAGAAAAGAAAGTGAATCTGTGTCGGATCTTCTTCTGAGTACGAGTCTTTGTGACGTGTTTTATCGGGTTTTTTTAAATAATGTTTATTACTGATATGAATTAATATTCTTAATAATATTAATTAATTATTAATATTAATAATCTTAAAAATGTTTTCTGTTGCATGATTTTTTGAAAGCGGTATTTTATCATAACAAAGCCATTGGCACTCGTGTTTATGGAAAATGTAATTATACTTTCCCGAAAACAATATTTTGATAGCAAAATTTGTTTCTTTTAAAGTAAAACTATAGCCTCACAGTGGTACAACGGTATATCTGCCGACTCACACCGCTAGAAACTGGGTTTTGATACCCATGATGAACAGAGCACAAATAGGCCATTGTGTAGCTTTGTGCTTAATTCCAAACACGTAAGCAAAACTATACTGTGCTAACTGCTGTGTCCAATAATGGGAATCGAACCTCGAATTTTAACATTAGAATGGTAATGTATGAACAATGAAGAAACTCCCATTGAAAATGGTTAATCGTAGTAGTAACTACCCTTCGATAAAACAGCAGTAACTTTACGGAATTACAACTCTCAAATCTGGTGTTCAATTCCCGCAGTGGATACGGGAGATTGCCTAATGTTGACTTGCTCTAAAATAAATAAAGTTAACTACAAACATTTTCTCCTTCGGAAAGTATTCTTACATCTTTTCCGGGCATGAATGCCCAGGGCTTTGTCCAAAAGTGATGCCCATATCCTCAGGGGATGAGTGCCCAGGGCTTTGTCCAAAAGTGACGCCCATATCCTCATAGTTGGATGTGATTACGAAAGTAAATCCTCATATTTAACAATCCATTGCAGTGGAGCTTAATATATTTTGTCCAGTTGTTTAAATAAGTACTTGGTCCAAACATCCACTGATGCACTATTGAAAACAAGGAATGAATGCGTCAACAAATAGGCTTTCTGTAATTCCTATTTCTTAGGCCTTTTTCCTCGTAAGAACATCAGTTTATTTTGAGCTGTTACATATTCTTGTTACAGTAGAAATTATAGTGTCGGGTAATGGTAAAATATTATAGCCACAAAACTAAGTACAGTCGATGATTAGGGAAGTAATAATTCCGGGTACAATAGGTGTCATACAATTCATGTCATGCGATTTAATACATTTGCACTTGGTCATATGGTTAGGGAACTCGACTCACAATCTGGGTTTCATGGGTTCGAATCTCCCTCACTCTGAACGTGTTCGCCATTTCAACCGTGGGGGTATTATATAGTAATGGCCAATCGCACTATTCGTTAATAAAAAAAAATAGCCCAAGAGTTGGCGGTGCGTGGCGATGACTAGCTGCCTTCCTTCGGTTTCCATATAAAGAATAAGCCCGTGAGGCTTGTAACTTCTATAGAAAACAAAAGTTAGGGTTAGTGGCTTCCATATAAATCATAACTCATTAAGGCTTGGGTCTTCCACACAAAAAGGCCTGCTACTATTCATGTAACAAAAAGTGAACTGACACTAGTTTAAATTTGTTCATAAACTCTCTTACAACGACTATTTTGATAATACAAGTAATATACTTAGAACTAACCGAGTAAATAGATATCTACGCGCTGTTTACAGCTGTCTTTTAATCAAAGGACCAGTCTTTTGAGGTTGATAACTTTATTTTTTGTTGATATAAGTACATTTTAAGATTCATCTATTGAACCATAAAGAGACTCGTTTTTACCACAAAACACTCCCTTCCTACGCGTTACCAGTTTTTGTTAAATATCCCCTGACAAGTTCGCGCCTGGATTTCGTCAGAGTATTGACAGATACGGTGAAAAGATGATACATACCATCTCAAGCGGTGGAACTGTGTTTTCAAACAGCTGAAAAGCAGCTCTCAGGAGAGAGAGAGCTATCAAATGAAACAGATCTATTTTGGCAAGACTCAATTTCGAATTTATTTAAAGAACTGGAGGAAGACAGAAAAGGCTCTGTATTTAACATTACACATCCGAAGTTGTCATGGTGTTTTAAACGTTTGAAGTGTATTAAGTTAAAAGTTACACAGGCTCACTTTGTTCATCTAGTCTGTCTGTCTTTTTCTGTCTAAGAAATATTTATTCACTTTTTAGGTTTATTTGGTTGCTGAATTTGGCGTAGAGCTACACGAGGGCTATCTGTGCTAACCGTCACTAATTTAGCAGTGTAAGACTAAAGGGAAGGCAGCTAGTCATCACCATCCACCGTTAACTCTTGGGCTACTCTTTTACCAACGAATAGGAGGATTGACCGTAACATTATAACGCCCCCACAGCTGAAAAGGCGAGCATATTTGGTGCGAACGGGATTCGAACCCGCGACCCTCGGATTACGAATCGAACGCCTTAACCGACCTGGCCATTACTTTTTAGAAATATTTCTTCTAATGTGTAATTTATAATATACTCATTCTTACTATTGGTTCAGTTATTTATTATATATATTATTATTAAGATAGTTTTGAACCGTTAGCTTAGTATACGGACCTAGAATTACTGATATTACGGACAAGAGTATTTATAACAACGAGGGTAACAAAATAATAACTTGTTGGTTTTTAGTCATTTCAAGTTTACCAGTTCTACGACATTGTATTTTCGTAGTTAGACTGGTATATTAAATCAACTACGTTATTTAGTAGACTAAATTTAATTTTAGTTTTGATCTATGTAGACAACTTGTTGAATCTGCGAATCAAAATTGCATATAAGATATTAGATTTGTGGATCTTGCTCAGTGAAGTAAATCTATATCTTATCACATTTGTTCGAGAAATATCGTACGAACTCAGTTGTTAATCCACACCAATGGTTTAGCAAACAAGGAATTAATCAAATAAATAATTCATAACGTTTGTTTACCATCTGACAGACGAAGCAAGTGAATATTATCACGTCGATAATTTGACATACAGCGACTGCAGCAAATCAATGGCTTATCAGGCCTAGCGAATAAAGAAACGCTTATTTGAATAGATAAAAAAGTGAGGAAGTATGGTTGGCTGCCTTTTCAAAATAGATATTTAAGATAATTAAGGTTTTACCCCATAAAATTAAAGTTTTCCCCCACGCATTTACTTCTACTCTGATGAATACATTAGAAAAGTTTTAGGCTTAACAGAGAGAGAGAGCCTATTATCACACGCGAAGGAAGCATCGTTACAGTTATGCACAGGGTTTTTTAAGTTTGTTTGCGTTATGTTAATAATAAAATCTGTTACTGGCTGACAACCATTCTGCTTCTCAGGGGAGAGGAAACAGAGGTCGGACAAAAGACCTGAGGAAAAGTAAGTTAAAGAAATGAAACGTGTCGGACACGAGCGTTCTGTTAACTATGATGTATTCTGTTTTCTTAGGAAAAAGTTAATAACTTGATTGTAAGTACTGAATAAATATACCATCCTGGTAGTTTAAATTTAAAAAAAAGAAATAAATGAGTTGCGTAATTTTTCTTTAGGTTGGCTGAAGGAAGGACATACAAATATTCTGTAGGGACAGCTGAATGTCACGAACCTGAAACTTTATTGGAGCTCTCTCATAATTATAACTTTTACGAAAAAACAACATCCATGATATGTGTTTGTTTGTGTTTGTTTTATAGCAAAGCCACATCGGGCTATCTGCTGAACCCACCGAGGGGAATCGAACTACTGATTTTAGCCTTGTAAATTCGTAGACTCACCGCTGTACTAGCTGGGTATAACATTTATTAATGAAAAGACGTAGCAACAATCTTTCATACTTACAGCCGTTCATAGAGATACGTGGACGTATTTACTCTGTAATTAGTGCCTTTCAGATACTCATTGGTATCTTAATGGTACATTTTAAATGATGGTATTGTTGGTGCTTTTAGAGTAAAGCTGCACAGTGAGCTATGCGCGCTGTCTACCGCCGGGAAGTAAACTACAAATTTTTTGTTTTGTAAGTTCGCAAAATAAACGCGGACCTATCTGAAAACTTTTTTGTTCTAATGATTGTTGGAAAGTTATCGAAAAATATAGTACGAATTTCTAGTGCCCACATTTTATCCCAACAACATATATTTAGTTACGTAAAAACAAATGTATTTTATCATTTATGTATTATTGAATGAAGTAAGTTTGGTACTGTTTTGGAACGAATTATGTACGATAATCACAGTATTGATAGTACACATATTTATATATATATTGGAGTTGGCAAACGAAACACAGTTTTACACTCTCATGTTATTGGTGTGGTATTTATGTGTGTGTATATAGCTAAAATATTAGAAATAAGTATGGAAACAGCAAAAAAAAACAACAGAAATATTGTGGGATTTCTCCCACACTAACGTATGAAAATAAGTTACACCAGAATACAGTTACGTGTTGGCATTTTACTCCGTGATTGGCTTTCATTCAATCAATCAGAATGTGCCACACCAGTGTAATGCCTATAAATTACATCAGTCACACATACCCAGTCACACTTACGATCATCAGGACAGCAGGAATGTTACATAACAAATGTTTTGTATATATCAAAGCCTTTGGCTGGTAAGTGCTAGTCGATGCAGCAGATTGAGGGGGGAGTTTTGTGTTTCAGTAAGAGTTATATGAAAGCTCTGAAGAGACTACATAAATCTAATACTTTTAATTAAAATAAACGACTAAAGTAAAGAATCTTCAAAAGTGATGTCAACCAATTAAGATTGTGCTCTTAGCGGGATAAGCAAGAATCCAGAGATATAATGTCAGCAGTTAGCTGTCAGTACAGGTGTGAATGTTACCTTCAGAACAGTAAGATACGTGTTTGTACATGAAGGCTTCAATGGCGGTGTATCTGTTAAAGACTTATTTAGGAGAGACAACCAAACCAAAAGAATGAAGTGGGCACCAGACTTTGAACTATGGGATGAGTTCAGCTGTAGTAATGTTACCATTAGAGATGAATCCAAATTCGAATTATTTAGAAACAACCAGTGAAATTTCTTTAGATGGTAGAAAGGTTAATGGTGTCACGGTTAACGTAAAAAGAAGTGGGGGAATACAAACAAGTGGGGGAATACAAATGTGGGCTGCATCTTTATTAGTGGGGGAATACAAATGCGGGCTGCATCTTTATTAGTGGGGGGAATACAAATGCGGGCTGCATCTTTACCAGTGGGGGAATACAAATGCGGGCTGTGTCTTTACCAGTGGGGGGAATACAAATGCGGGCTGCATCTTTACCAGTGGGGAATACAAATGCGGGCTGCATCTTTACCAGTGGGGAATACAAATGAGGGCTGCATAGCCCCACGGGTTAGCTAGTATTATTCTTGTAACAGATTTACTGCTATACATTTATTTTCATATCTGCGTTTGTTTCAGTTTAATGCATATAATGTATATTGTTAAATGTGTATTGTGCAAGTCCCGCCTGTTCTCCAAATTTGTAGAAGATTTTAGAGTGCAAGAACCAATAAAATATGTTTTACGAAAGCACTAGCCTGTATTCTCGAATATTGTTGAACTTTTGAGAATCTTGCCTGATGATTATAAAAGGTAGTCATTGCAATACTTGGGGAGATAATAGAATATTATTGGCCAGCTACAGTCAGTATACTATAACCTCGGAAGCTATAACTGTGATTAACACTTATTAATCGAAAAACTACAGAATATGACCAGGAACACTTATAGATTTCAAACATTATAAGCCATTCAACTTTTCAAACATTATAAACCATTCAACTTCCAGTAAATGAACTACGAGTGCATTAGATATCTTCCTTGGTAAAAAGTGAGCTTATAAACCGCGAGAGGCCAACCAAGGATAGAGCTAGCTAGCTTTTCCATCAAGAGAAGTATAACAATATTAACTCAAAATTACTTCGCTCGTCGTGGACCTGGACCTTCGATAAATTATTTAGTTCCAGACCAAATAGAATACTGAATATTGTTTGCAAGTTTTTAAATTTTTTGTATATAAATTATTATAAATTGTATTGTTGTTTTTTTGTATATTAAACTATATTTGTGTTAAGAAAGAAAACTGTTTGCAAATATCATAAATTCCATAAATATTGATATTCAATTAACTTTTAAATTCAAATTCACGGCTATTTGAAATCGTAATACCTAATATATGTAACATTATAAATCAGAGACTCATCCAAGAGAAATTATAATACATAATATTTTAAAATACAGCTATTAGCGAGTTTAAGTTCATCTTGTTTGTTTGTTTGTTTTGAATTTCGCGCAAAGCTACACGAGGGCTATCTGTGCTAGCTGTCCCTAATTTAGCAGTGTAAGACTAGTGGGAAGGCAGTTGGTCATCACCACCCACCGCCAACTCTTGGGCTACTCTTTTACCAATGAATAGTAGGATTGACCATCATATTATAACGCCCCCACAGCTGAAAGGGCGAGCATGTTTGGTGCGACGGAGATTCGAACCCACGACCCTCGGAATACGAGTAGAGTGCCTTAACCACGTGGCCATGCTGGGCATTAAGTATTTGAAATTTATTCTATTCTTTTAGGTGTCAAATAGTTTTGTTCGTAAATTTGGAAATTTGAAAGTGCTTGTTATTAGTATTCAAATATTTTTATACACTAATACGTTTTACACAAATTAAATTATGGATTTTAGTTGTCATAATAAGGAAGTTACTAAAAACGACATTTAGACTGCAAATAAATATATTTTTATTTAACCCAAAGTTTCGTCTTTACGGCTTCTTCGTGGTTAATATACACAACTGTTCAATATTTGAAAATTCTCTAAATTATGAAACTGCTTGTGATGTTCCATTTCTCGAATATCTCGTAACCTGCGTCTAACGATGTATAGATTATTATTCTTGTTTCATTATTTTTCAAATAGTCCTTAGTATCGGTTAAGTTGATGGAACTTATCTGAGATATGCTTAAACAGTTAATCAAGTAATTTGGATGTGGTTTCTGTTGCATAGCCATACGTTGAAATTAAGAGTCTTAAAGGTAAATTTTGTTTAGGAACTCCTATAGTTCAGGTATACGGCTGTAGGAGGTTTTTAATTCTGTTACTATTTTTTACAACAAAATACTTTCTTCATTTAGATGTTTAGTATCTGTTTATGACTTCTTCTTCGACTTTATTTGCTGGATGTTTGTTTAACGTAGCGTAAGTGGAAGTGTCTTGAAGATTTTCCTCTGTTTTGCCTTGGTAACTTTTTTTGGTTAAAACTACAAAACCTTTCCCATTGTTTGTTTTATTTATGATTAGATTGTCGTTCGTCCGAACCTCTTTTATAGCTACATTTTATGCTAGTTAGATATTTTTATTGATGTGTTTCATGTGTAGTTAGGATACGTGTTATATGGTGCCGTAGGAAGAAGTTATTCTTGTTCTGTGGCTGTTGACGTTTTTGACTGTTAATACGTCTGTGAGTCAAATGGGTGATTAATAGGTGATTCTGATTATCTTCTAGGTGATTTGTATTTCCTACCGGGTGTTGGTTGGTAGAAGATAGACGAACGTCGCCTGGGGTATCGTCGGATATTTCACCTGTGTTTTTTTATTATTTTTGTGTCGAGTTTTTAAGCATGTTTAATTTTTCTTTAGTTTCATTATGTTTAAAGCAGTCATTATACATAGCTTTTTTATGTAATGTTAGAATCTCTAGACGGGTGTTGTCTGTAAGTTTCTACTTAAAGCAGAGTTTGGACCTTTTGCCCAAGTTTTGTACCATTTACTGTTATGACCGTTTTTTGGAACACTACTGCCTTCTTGTAATTGTGTTTTATGTTTTTAAGCGCAAGTAAAGTTGATGTGTATGTTTTTTTTTCCTATACCAAAGCCACATAGGATTATCTGCTGAGTCCACCGAGGGAATCGATCCCTAATTTTAGCATTGTAGATCCGTAGACTTATTGCTGTACCAGCGGGGGAAGATAGAGTTGATAGCTAACGTTTATAACGTGTTTTACAGGCGTCAATTTCTTTTAATTGGGTCTTTGACGAAACGGATTTATGCCAGTTTTGGAGCTGTAGGTTTGTTATTTGTTGAATAATAATATTACTTTTCTCATAGTAACAGTTACAGGAAGACAAACAAAGTTCAGTTCTTGAAGCTGAAGAAGTGATTTACTAAAAGTAAGACATGAATATAAACACATTGTGTTATACACGAACTTATCTGAACTGTAATCGTATTATTCATAGGTCAGTGGGACCATCCCATAAACAGAACTTAAAACAGCATTAATCAAAAATGCGTTATCGAAAACACGCGCTGTCCTGACAAGTACATCGATAAAACAATCATTGTGATGACAACAAAGGATATAATCTGATGACATGGTAAGATATGGGAGTTGATTAATGCTGCTAAGTTATTGTATTCAGAAGGAAATTCTGTTTGTTTGTTTTACCCGATGATTTTATTTTGGAAACTTTCATGATGTAGAAAATTAAAACAGATTCATAATGATGTGGATGTAATGTTAAAAAATATATATAAATCATAAGTGTATCGAGTACGAATGTTTGTCTGTTTTGAATTTCGCACAAAGCTATACGAGGACTATCTGTGCTAGCCGTCCCTAATTTAACAGTGTAAGACTAGAGGGAAAGCAGATAGTCATCACCACCCACCGCCAACTCTTGTTAAAAAAAAAAAGCACAAAAGTAAAGAAAGCGACACTGAGCAAGAACAGTTTTTATAGCTGGAAAACAGATGTGGGAACACTAATCTACACGAATTGTTATCACTGGATATATGGAGATCCTCTTCTGAACTTCTGGCAAGAAAAGACTTATAATAATCGTGTATTCAGAACACACACATGTAAATATAACTGTGTAACATCAGTAAGAAAGATCAAAGACGTACATGTAAGAACGTACGGATGTTCCAGTTATTCAAACATAAATTACATGCGTTAGACTACACATTAACATCATACTATATATAATACAATACAACGTTATAAACAAACATCATTATAGTTGTTAAAGGTGTGGTTTGTTTTGAATTTCGCGCAAAGCTACACGAGGGCTATCTGCGCCAACCATCCATAATTTAGCAGTAAAAACTAAGGGAAGACAGCTAGTCTTCACCACCGGCCGTCAACTTCTGAGTTACTTTTTCACCAAGGAATACTAGGATTGATCGTTACATTATAACGCCCCTACACCATGTTTGGTAGGACAGGGACTCGAATCCGCGACCTTCAGATTGCATCGTCTGTTTGTTAATTTCACTCAAAGCTACTAGGGTATCTGCTATCCGTCCTAATTTGCAGTGTAAGACTAGCAGCTAGTCATCACCACCACCGCCAACTGTTGCTACTCTTTTTTACCAACGAAAGTGGGTTGACCGTCACATTATAACGCCCCACGGCTGGGAGGCGAGCATGTTTGGCGCGACTCGGGCGCGAACCCGCAACCTCAGATTACAGAAGCGCACGCCTGCACGCGCCGAGTCGAGCGTCATAATCACCTGGCTTTGCGGGGCCAGTTTTGTAGATCTGAAAATTCACAAAGTAAGATATGTTTGTATTCTGGCAAAGATATATATTTCATAAACTACAATGTTTCCTCTTCATTAACGTGAAGCATAGAAATTCAGCAAATTTACCATGCTTATAAAATATTTTAAAACAAAACAAACTATCAGAGACCGTAAAGATATACTTTATAATATTGTTCCAGGTCTTGGTTGCCCTCTGTCGGTGATTAATCTTAGCCTGATGACCATAATTAACCACTTCCGTCTGATATCACAGTTTCCACAATATTAAGCTTCTGCGAGAAACAGCAGCATCACTTTAAGAAAGCAAGTATTGATAAACTGTTTTTAGAAGTTGGCTTCCAAAACCATTCTGAGAAGAACAATGGGCACAAAAATTCACTGGAACCAAACAAAAACCGAATGGAACCAAACAGAAACCGAATGGAGCTGCTGTGGTTTCTCTTTATTCGGCCATCTTTTCTCTTAAAACGACCATTTGTTTTGTTTCTGAGCCTTTGTCTGCCTATAAACTACTTTTATAATCTTGTAAAAGGAATTAGGTGACACTTTCACCCTCAACTTAATAACTATTTTTGAATTATAGGGTTCTCTTTCGTAATCATACATAAAGGTGTTGCTCAAAACTGCTTGGGACGTGGTTTTGAAATCTATTTGTATCCGAAAAGCGAATTTTAAAATTTTGATAGAATATACTGGACGTTTCCTTTTTTCTGAATATTTTGACCCTTGGGTATAAATTACTTGTCCTTATTTCTGTTCAAGTGATTATCTTTTCTCTGACATAATCTCCCAGTTAACCAGTAATGGTATTGCACTGTCAAGGATTCTGGAATTCGCCACAAACGTGTGTATATATATATATATAAACGCTACACAGGTTGTGCGTCGGATTATGACCCTTATCTTGGTCGACAAGCCACTGCATTAGCATGCACAAACCGTTTAACCTTTAAATTATTTTTGTAATTATATGCATTCATTAGTCGGTGTTCAAGGATCC
Source organism: Tachypleus tridentatus (assembly GCF_004210375.1). NCBI lineage: Eukaryota > Metazoa > Arthropoda > Merostomata > Xiphosura > Limulidae > Tachypleus > Tachypleus tridentatus. Next base: position 124,690,354 of record NC_134831.1, read on the forward strand.
AAAAAATCTGTGTTTTTATATATTTCATGTTCTATATAGTTTAGTTGTAACTATATAAACATTCCAGTCTTAATTTGAAGTTTGGTTTGAATTTCACGCAAAGCTACGCGAGGGCTATCTGCGTTAGCCGTCCCTAATTTAGCAGTGTAAGACTAGAGGGAAGGCAGCTGGTCATCACCACCCACCGCCAACTCTTGGGCTACTCTTTTACCAACGAATAGTGGGATTGACCATCACATTATAACGCCCCTACAGCTGAAAGGGCGAGGATGTTTGGTGTGACCGGATTCGAACCTACGACCCTCGGAATAAGAGGGTCCAGATAACCATGGCCATGGTCCTTCATTTAAAGATCAAGAAAGCAAGGTTCCAGGTAATCCGAGGTATTCGTCAACATTTAACTGTATTTAACATATTTACCTGTATTTAACATTTAACTGTATTTAACATATTTACTTGTATTTAACATTTAACTGTATTTAACATATTTACCTGTATTTAACATATTTACCTGTATTTAACATTTAACTGTATTTAACATATTTACCTGTATTTAACATATTTACCTGTATTTAACATATTTAACTGTATTTAACATTTAGCTGTATTTAACATTTAACTGTATTTAACATATTTAACTGTATTTAACATTTAGCTGTTTTTAACATATTTAACTGTATTTAACATTTAACTGTATTTAACATTTAACTGTATTTAACATATTTAACTGTATTTAACATATTTTTTGTACCAAGAAAGCAGACTATTTTTAAGTTTCTACGGATGTTTGTCAATGTTTAATTGTTTTACTTTAATTTTAATATAATTTGTAACACTAACTAATTCATTTTATTCAGAACATTGTCTAGAAACAAAAACACTTAAATATTGACGAATAAGATTAGACTTATGTAAAATAAAAAATAGTTTAATTTCCCAAAACAAAATTGTTTTTGTTTATTGCCCTATTACAACTATTTTGTTTCTAATAACGTGGTTAAAAATGTTTCATTTAATTTTCCAGAATTTCACGGCTTTTAAAATCCAAAACAGATTAATGAAATGTTTAGTGTAAACCTAACAACTTATGTAAACATTAGGAATAAATATTTTCCCTAGTCTCAGTAAGGCAGTTTTAACGTGGAATCATCAGAATCGACCACATCTAAGCCCATATGTCGTTTAACCATAAATCTACGCTGTCTTTGTTAACTTATTTCTGGTCTGAATCACGTTTTAACGGGACCCTTCATTCTAATGACTCATTCAGATATTTCTCCAGACTGGTCTTTTCAATGTACCCACACCGCTCAGTCCTTTTTCAGTCACCCCCTCTCTCTAGTTTAATTGTGCACGACCCTTTAGCCCGATTTCCTTTGGTTTAAAGGTTTAACAAAACATTGAAGGGTGTGGCAAACAATGGTGTAAGTAAAACACACATGTTGTCCACAAAGATCAAGAAATATATATTGAAAGTGTTTATTGTATAGAGTGGCGGGAGAAAAGAACGAACCAGCTAGCAGATGACGCTGACAACAGCTGAACTTAAAATCAAGAGGTAAATTAAATATACATAAGAAAAATGAAATTAAAACAAATGTCATGTTTCGTCTTGAAGGTTTGTCAGTTTTCTTTCTCGAACAAGATATTCTAATCAGGTATAATTATTCTGACAATATTTTCTCATACTCGGAAGATGTTAGGTAAGCATTAAAATCGTTACTACCACTAATATGTATATATATAAACAAAATAAAGACCTTTCCGATGAAACAATATTGTCAACCCCCTATTGGCAACTAATTCTTGGAACTTTTTAAAATATAAACGAAGTTTCTTTTGCAGTTTTCAGTTGTTACTATCCGAGACACGAAGTATTTTACGAACCTATAAAAAATGTTCAAATCAAATCTACGCACACACACACGGTACATAAACAACTGACATCATAATACACGTATAATTACTTTTTCGGGCACTTTCACACGTCACGCGCATGCTACACTTTGCATTGGTTGCTATAACTGTGTCAAGATGTAGGTCAGAAAATATTAAGATGACCTGTGACTCCTGATATATGAAAGACGTGTGGGTGTGGCCCTGACGCTAGTGAATCCGAGCAAAAATTTGCTTCGTACATGGAAATCTCGTAACATTTCTCCATTAGACTCAGTGATGCATATATATTTCTCCATTAGACTGTTGTTTTGGCATGGCCGAGCGCGCCGTGAGGCTATCTGTGCATCTGTGCTCTACTCACTACATGTATCGAACCCCTGTTTTAAGCATTGTAAGTCCGCAGACATAACCGCTGAACAAGTGGGGGGCTCAATTCGACAAAAGTTTTGAGTTGCTTAAAAGTTTGCTGTAGGTACTGTATTTGACTAGCTGCTTTCTTTCTATCTATCAGAAGCCGATAGCCCTTCTATAGCTTTAAGCGGAATTCATAAAACGAACTACTGGTGGAATACCAGGAAGATCTAAAAAACCACATGATATTTACTTAGCATCTAAGGAACACCTCCATGGCCCGGCATGGCCAAGCGATGTTAAGGCGTGCGACTCGTAATCCCTGAGGGTCGTGGGTTCGCATCCCCTGTCGCACCAAACATGCTTGCCCTTTCAGCCGTGGGGGCGTTATAATGTGACGGTCAATCCACTATTCGTTGGTAAAATGGTAGCCTTCAGCGTTGGCGGTAGGTGGTGATGACTGGCTGCCTTCCCTCTAGTCTTACACTGCTAAATTAGGGACGGCTAGCGCAGATAGCCCTCGAGTAGCTTTGCAGAAATTCCAAAAAAACAAAACGAAATTCAAAACAAACAAACAATGAGCTATCTGTGCTCTACCATTGAATATTTTCAAATACAGAATAACCGCTTTAAAATATTGAGTTTTTTTTTTCAAATACTGTGGTGCATTAAATACCTTCGATTCCCTCTATGGACTCAAGCAGATAGCCCGATGTGACTTTGCTATAAGAAAAACACACACGAGCATTAACTACCATATGAAATATATTGTTCTAATGTTTGCAAACACTAAGAAATCCTATATTGACTCAAATGTAATTGCCTAGAATTACAGTACGGAGCCAATATAGGGATTTGTTATTGGAGTAAATAATAATTGTTCTAAGGTATCACCAGTCTTGTTTCCTTTTTCCAGATGTTTCCAGGTGTCTAAATTTCCAATGTTTTATATTTATCCAGTTTGCTGGATTTTCTACGCTTAACTATGAGCAAAGGATTACGTGATATAATACCTAACGCTATGCAAAATAATGGTAATAAACGTTGCTAGTATATAGCTGATATAGTTCGTTATGATTTAATGTAGCTATTAACTATTTGATCACATTAGTTTGAATCTAAAGTGTTGAGCTGCAGCTGATGAAGATTGTCATGGAGATTTGTTTGAAAATATAGTAAACATTTAACGTTTCAGGTGTAACTAAATTATCTAAATATAATGTATTAGCAATGGGCAAACATATAACCGGGCTACACACACAACAGCCACTTTCAATAAATCATCCCACTGATTTCTTTTCTACTTCTTTATTTCATACATAATACAAAGGATGGCTTCTTAAAGACGCCGATTGTATAGTGTACCAAACCTTGATTATCTTGACACACTGTTACAGGTATTTGATATTCATCTGGATAGTAGTCCCTGTTTCAACCTTGTACTTAAGCTTTTAAAAGGAACACTAGGTGCTTTTAAAAAGCTTACTTCAAGGAATGGTTGATAAAATCGTTTACAGTAGAATGTTTTTTTTATCATATAGA